>NC_092796.1:40002732-40306577 GCF_918797505.1 Bemisia tabaci
AAATAAAACTTCATATTCAACTTCAACTTCATTTTTTGTGTTCAAAGATAGAAACTCTTAATACCGTCTAATAAAATAAAGCACCTTGATGTTGCATTTTTAATGATTCGACTTCAAATTATCAGGTGTACCATCACTATGGTTATATTCAAACTAAATTCTTTCTGAAACTAATCGCAAGGTTATTTGACCAAAAATTTGGACTCTGTGACCAAAATTTAATTTGACTAGACACCTGACATAGAAATGTGTTCAAGGTGCAGTACGGAATAGAGAATTTGCAGGTGTCTGAAATTTGATGGATTTCGTGTTTAAGTGGAAACTACTGAGTGAACTGAACAAGAGGATACCTTTGGTTCATGAATTGAACAATTATTGGAGAAGATATGACAAAATGATCTAATCTGCTAAAACACATGTGTTTAAATGAGAAATGCTGCCAGATGACATCACTGAGCGGTGCATTTTCTCACTTTTAAATCTATTTTTATACTACTTACTTCCTATATCAGAAAAAAATTATAAAAAATACTGTGAAATCAGCACTTTAAGCACTTTCAGATGAAGCATTAAAAAATTTGTATGCAAATTCCCCATTTGAGCCGCGTGGCGGCCGTTTTTTCGATCGCTAATTTGGATTTTGGGCGTCCTGAAAGAGTCTAAGAAGTATTCCAAGGAAAAATTTGGATCCTCTGATCAATCTGTATTTTATATAGTCACATTACTCGACACTGGGTATGAAGTCATGAAATTTGACCTCCGTGGCCGCCATCTTGGATTTTGGGAGCTCCGTAAGAGTTTGAGAAGTACATATTTCGAATAAAAATTTCGATTCTCTGACCATATTGCAGTGTGGAGCACACTGGACAATTTGCCCGAATCAACAAAAATGGACCCTCTTAACGTCCGTTTAGGCCGCCATTTCAAATTTTAATCACCCGTAATGGTCGATGCGGATTTTCGGGAAAAAGTTCCGTACTCCGTAGTTTGCGACCCCAAATTTGAATGTTACTAAAAATACACAAGAATAGACTTCCATTATGACTATGTGCGCGGATGCAAGCAATTTCATCCGCGTGACCGTCATTTTTACCGCCATCCTAGATAAGGGACGCCGGTTTGATTTTTTATCTTGAAACCACCGAAAATCGAATTCCACAGAACATACGATAATACTTACACATTTTTTCTCCTCAGTTGCACATGAAAATGCAGCCAACAGAAAGACCGAACTTCTACACTTTTTTCTGCCTAATTTCGGTTTCTATGAGAAGTATGGGTCAGTGAACAGCAAAAATGTCAAAGGCAGGCTAACTTTGGAGTCTTTAGACTGACAATGAACATTGTGCTTGAACTTTTACACTTTCGGAAGTTTTTTACTCAAAGCTCTACAGATGATAAGGTGGCTGTTTCTATAGATTTATCAAATTTTGTGGCACCGAAGTAAAATTTTCGGAAAATTAAACCTAAGTCAACGAGTAAAGTTTTAAGGGCCCAATGTGATACTTTTCGGATGTAAAATTTGATTTCAATACTTTTTTGTTCCCAAGCACGTTTTCGTAGGACGCATATTTTTTTTTTTTTTTTGAAGTCATTGATATCCATTAAATGACTTCCCCCAGGCTCCGTTCGCCAGTTTAAAGCGAACGTTCCCTAACCCCTCTTATTCATGCCAGTCACCGATTTTAACTGAGTTTCTGGAGTAGGTAAGTCCTTTAGGGGGGGGGGGGGGGGGGGGGATTTTATGAGGCAATTTTGCTCTCACACTGCAGAGCAACATTTAATAGGTTGCGTACCTACCTACCCTATCTTCTGACATTTTAATTTCTCAATAAATTTTGGCACAACCTTCCTATCCAAAAAACAGGAGAGGGGGGGGGGGGTAAACTATCTTTTCTCTTAAATTGTCATGTATGTTAGTTTTTTCGTCTTACTCTTTCTTGTCTCTCGAGATACAGAGCCCTTCACTTAACAAAAGGTATGCCTCTCCCTATTTCACAGTAAGAAATTTGTTTTCGAGTTTTGTTTTTTTTTTTTTTTTTTTTTTTTTTTTTTTTTGAAAAAGAGAACCAGCGCTACGATCGCGTTTCAAAGGTTGGGAGGTTGTCAAAAAATAGTGAAAAAGTCCGAAAAATCTTTACGTAATATTTGAACAGCCCCTAAGTTGCAAACCTACAGTTTTAAAGAGTAAAATCACCTGTCCCAATTTCGTTCTGCATAAATTGGTAACGGAGTAACTGCCCCTGGAAACTATGCGATTTTCACGAACGTTATCAACACCCCACTACAAGCCAATAGAAGTTTTCGCTTGTTGAAAATGATACCGTGAGCGCCAATGACATGCGCCAATGTTGAGAGCTCTTAGGCAGCGGCAAAAGGTGATGAACGCCCCCTCTACTGTTTCCATCGAATGACTATTTGTGTTCGCTGTGCAATGACTTGTACTTTGTGCTAATAGGTGAAAGTTATCTCTGAATGTACATAGTGTTATTTGTTAGAAACTTCTATTTTCACGTTACCATAAATTTTGTAAATAGTCTCGTTATTTAGTTTGTGAAGTCCTTTTTTAACGTAGCAAGCGCGATTGAAGCGTCCGTGATAAGCTGTGCCCCAACTTAACCTACATTGTGCTTTTCCAGTTGTTCTGAGACATCATTTAGGCTGTCAAGTAACGTATACTTTTTGAAAATTTTAATGCGATTTCTTCTCTAAGTGTGTTAAAATTCAGATTGATCTCTCTTGTATATACTTGCTTTTCCAACAACGCAATTTTTAAGATTTCTCCCTGCCTTATCACAGCTCTGACACTGGAGACTCAGTTCTAGTTGTAGGATTTTGTAAGGTCATCCTTATCCTTATCCTTATATTTTCACATCGATCGGAAAATTTCGTGGGCAATTGCTTTTCTGTTTCTTTCCTGTCAAAATTTCTCTCCTTTTTTTGTCCTTCATCGATTGACCATCATGTATTGTTAGCACTTCAATCTCCAAGGCGAAGTCATAATATCGTCATTGGTTCCAGATTTGGTTCGTTCAATCTCCTGGAAGCAGTTGTCATTGGATAAAGTTACCGCTGCCAAAAATCTCAATGTTGGGCTTTCTTTTCTCATGAGCTTTTTTCTTTTCTTTTGAAATGTGGTGTTAGCATGTATTAGGAGAACAGAAGAAAATTGGTAGACGTGCAGGAAGCATTGCTAGTAGCCAAGTGGAAGTTGGACTCTCCAGTTAAATGGAAAGTGAAATAAACTTAAAAGACAAGAGGTAATGAAATCAATAAATGTATTGAATTAAGACACCCTGAAATACATAATAAATGATAGAAGATCAATGTAGTACGATGTGATAACACAGTGTTTGAATAGACTCCCATCCTTTAGTGGAGTTGTTACTGACCAGGTCCTAGTGGCCAAGGTTTCTCTTGCGGAAGGAGGTCCCTAATCGATCACAGAATAAAGGATGACACCGTGGCAAGAGTTGATTGCGCTATTTCTGGGGACAAAAGCAAAAATATCATTAGGTTTATGGAGCAGAAAGACTACAACTGATAATAAAATGGATGAAACTGCATTTGAATCGTATATTTAAGAGGGGAACAAAATTAGCTCAGTCGAGAAAAGATTAAAATACGATGTTGCCCCAAACATGGCAGGGCAACTTTCAATGATTTGAGGATGTTAATTCGAAGGTACTTAAATTTAGGGTCATTCCATACGAAAGCTTTCACTGCGCCTCCTCTGGATTTGATCCAGCTTGATGCTCTCATTCTGTACGTCTATTCTAGAAGAAGACCATTAGTTTTAAATTTTTCTGGCTAATTTTACCAATCTACAGAGGTTTGAATATGCATACAATTGCTAGATTTCTCCAAAATGATCAGCTGTAATTATCTAATTACTCCAGGACCGACTGGAAAGTAATGCACACTTGTAAATATTTCAAGAACGGTTACAGATTGTTCCATGAGTCAAAAAGGTAAAAGTGATTACCTCTAAAATGGTGTATTACTTTTTTAACTTAATCACGTGTAACTTGATACAGCATGGCCAATCCTACAATTAGACAAGTTTTTTCATTCCGTCAGTGAGGTATTCTGGTATTCCGCTCTTGAGCCAAGATCGAACAGCTACTTTGACTGCATCATCGAAAGTGTTTTTGCGGCCTTTTAGATATCTTCTCAAATCGATATTGTAAGGAGCAAAATCCGAGTAGTGTGGAGGATACAATATTGTCTCTAATTTCAAGTACATCTCATAGGACTGGGGAAGTCTTCACAAAACTGAGGCATGAAACATCACACTCTCCGTACAGCTCAGACCTTACTCCTTGCGATTTGTATTTGCCCCCAAATTTCCAAGCCTTTTCTATGGCACAGACGCTATTTAATTGTTTAATTGAGTCTTTTGGTGTAAATACAGGCTTGATACCCAAAGGAAGCACTGTTATGAGCATTTTAAAATTAGTTTTCCCTACTTGCTCACAGCTTTGAAATAATGCCTGAAAACAGGTGATTCTGGTTATCATTCTATTTGTGAGTTATTAATGGAAATACCTGAAAACCTCTTCCCTTCTCAATGATTTTTTCTTATAGTTGAGATCTATCAAGTATTTTTGATGTTGGCCAAATTAATGAGATGAAATCTTCCATTAAAGCATTCATAAAATGATGGACATTCTTGATCTTCTATCTTGTTTTGACCTCCGGGTACCTAATTGAGTGAGCCATAATATAAACTTTTTTGTGTGCCTAGTTTATACAGTAAAAACCTCTTGTAATAAGAGCGAACAAAATTATATTATATAATTTTCATTTATATCTGTTGAACACGCCACTAGGGGCTTTTAAGTCCCTGGTTTCTGCTCATTTCAAGGGTGTGGTTTACGTTACTAATTTCTGTTTGAATACTTTTTTTTGCATGCCATCTTTTCACTTTTGCTTTGTTTTCCACTCGTTACTTAATGGATCTTTTTCCGTGCATTTTGTAAATGAATAAGTAAGTAAAGAAATAGTTTCAAGTTTTGCCTAATAAACCCCATTGTAATATCCAATGTGGCCAACTTTAGTTCGGAAGAAAAGAGGAGAACTAGAACTGGGGAAAGAAAAGAAGAGACAAAAGTCACATCGGTCTGGATGCATCAATCATCAGTTGGCCATTGGTTAGCCTGTAAATATCTGTTGAATGCAATTTTTGGATGTAACAATTGTCTCTTCTTTTCTTTCCCCTGTTCTATATTTAAAAGCCTCCCCCGTCCCCCCATTTATTTCCCAATTTCAATGCAAGATTTTGCTGACCAAGCTCCATTGTATGATCAAAAGTGGGCAACTTTAGTTCAGAGAAAGGAAGAAAACTATATATAGGAAATTCCTCTTTGTAAGATTTCCCAAAAATAATTGTACCTCTATTTAAATCTCAATGAAGTAGCCCTAATCTACAGGAAGATAACATCAGATGGCCCTTGAATATTTTTCCCCAGTATGAACTTGGAAAATAGACATTTTGTGATGAAGAGAAAAGGTTGCAAGTCTAGTTTGATCTGAGATCACTAATGACCTTGCCTGCTATCAAAGTGCATTTGAGCACTGAAGTGTGTTCGTACTTCTGATAAGATATAGTGAATAATGAATTAGCCCTCATTTCTTCTTTGTGCCACAGCCATTTTTTTTGTTTTTATTTTACTGGTTCGTCTTTGGTGCAGCCTCCTCTGTACATAACAATTTTTTCCCCCCCTTTGTGACAACTCGAAATTTTAACAAGCATTTCTTCAGGTAGCAAAGCATGAGCTTTTTGACTATTGCCCAAATGTTGTTCTCTTAAATGGTGTTACATTGTAACACTATTGTCTTGTTAATATTTAAATAACTTTAATTCAAGAAAAGCTAATTTTTGAAGATACCAGTTTGAGGATTTGCATAAGTTGGTTTCAATATGCTTCTGTTTAATAACATTGTGACCATCCTGTTTATTCTTCTAAAATAGTTGAGAATAATTTTTTAAACTAACATCCAGGCTGAGGAGCTTCCATTTACAAGTTTTATGGCAAGTATTTGAGAAAGAACCTAATCAGAACCTAACCGTTCAGTGTCAGAATGATGGCTTTAAGTTATTTACCGTTTCATGAATAAATTAATAGAAGAATAGGCACATAGACAGGAGCTTCGATGCTAATGAACTTTAGAATTCACTTCATTATTTCCTCTATCCAGGCGAGTTTTCGTGCAGGTCTAACAGCTGTTCAATAATTCAGTATGATGATACAAAATTATGCCCATTATAATTCTCGTGAACATCTCTCATTCATTTCTTCTACCTCTGTTCATTATAAGCCAAGTATTTGATTTACTTCTTTGCTTCCCCTAATTTCTCATACTTAACTGATGTTAGATTTTCGATGGTTCAATCCAAAATTCAAAGCCATTCCTTGGATATGAAATGCCATTTCTTTTCCTTAAAAGAAAATAAATACCTTGCAGACATGGAATTAAAGAGAATTTGACTTCAGAGGTTCAAACACAGGGAATGCAGAAAAATTCCTGAACTTATGGAAAATTTTGGCACCCTAATGTGATGACTCTTGGAAATCTTGAATTTAGTGAGCATGAATGGTTGTAATGCCGACATGTCTTTTCTTGCTGTGCAAACTCAGGAAAAATCCTGAGAAAATGCAGGACTTATCCAGGGTGAAAGAAATTCTGTTCTGAAACTTTGATAGCAGCCATTTTTTACCATAATTTTTCAGTAGACTTTCGATTTTATAATCATAAAAAATTCTTGACTCTCATAGAATTTTTTTAGTATCTTAAATTTTGTTTTTCTTATAGTCTTATGAAGTGTTGGTTTGATTTGTCTAAGCTACTTTTCTGTTTTTTACAGGCGGATGAGAAAAATCCATGTGTTCTCTCTTTGGATGAATGTCAGTTGAAAGCTTTATTAGATGAAGCTATTGCCTACAAGAATCCCATCGACCGAGAAGGGAAGAGTGATCTTTTCAAGGTAAATATTCCAAAGTGCAACATGTATTTCCAGTCAAACTCTTCTCAGACTCAACGTTCCTAGGTAGCAGTACAGAAAACCTGACGAAGAAAACGCTAAATAATGACAGTTGATTCTCTCTCTGTTCTGAAGTTGAGGCTGAGAATGAAGTTTGGTTATGCAATTGCAGGAATGTTGACTTGCACTGGAATAGGTGTGTCGGCAATCTGGTAAACAAGGAATGTTGGCTGGGAAAACTGGGAATACTGGTCAGGGACTCTAACCAGGTCAGAAAAATCAAGGAAAAGCCCGGGACTCTGTAAAAAAAGACTGAAAATTAGAAAAATCTTGTTTGTCATGTGAAAACATCTTAACTATTTAAACGGGGTTCCTGTCTGGTTTAAGGAATGATTCACACCTGAAGATGAAAGGCATCTATGTTTCTGTCATTTGCAGTGCAATTAATGTCACAAATTGTTCCAAGTTCAGTTCTATGCTTACCATTTGTCCATGTGATAAATGAGAGAATGGAGGATTCGCATGCAAATGTTAAATTGCTTCATCTGAAAGTGCTTAAAGAGATGATTTCACAGTATTTTTTTAAAAAAAATTTCTGCTATGGGAAATAGTATATAATTAGATTTAAAAGTGAGAAAATGCACCGCCTAGTGACGTCATCTGGCGGCATTTCCCATTTAAACACATGTATTCTAGAAGATTAGATCATTTTGTCATATCCTCTTCAATAGTTGTTCAATTCATGAACCAAAGGTATCCTCGTGTTCAGTTAACGCAGTAGTTTCCACTTCAACACATACTTCATCAAATTTCAGACACCTGCAAATTCTCTATTTGGATCATTTTAGTCAGGAAAAACCTGGAAAAGTCAGGAAATGTTTTTCCTATCAGTCTGTCAGCACCCGATTAGGCATTATTAGATAATTATTTTGGTTTCAGGAAAGACCCATGATACACAATGAATTTTGATTAAAATTTGTTGATCATGGAATTTTTTGGTGATCTTAGGTGACAAAATTGCTCTCGGTGAATCTACAGCGGTAGCCACAGCTCCAACAGCTGCAGACACAGCATTCTTGTAGACAAAGCAGTCGCTGAATCACTTGGAAAATTCCCACAAATCCATAAATGAATTGAACAAATGAGTAAAAATATTTAATACATTACTAGTATCTACAAGTCTCCATCTAAAGTTTATCCAGTATTTGTCTATAAACAGATCTAATGATTAAAAAGAAGCTGTCAATCCATTTCTTCATCAATGTATAATATATTTAAGTAAGACATGATTATCATCTGTATAGGAGTTGCTAGAAGAAGCCGAAGCTGACGACAAGGAAGAGGCGCGGAGTGGTGGCGGTGCAGGAGGTGGAACTGGGATCGGAACGCCTTCTGTTCAGACTAATCATTACCACAACAACTATCGCCGAAGCAACAGGGCGCATAGACGTGATGGTGTCACAGTGGGTGAACGTCAATTGCGTGGTGGCTCCCTCCAAAATATCCATGCCTTCAGCTACGAACTAGAAGGTGGAAGAAAGCGCGGGAAAAACAGACGAAATGATGGTGCTGGCGTGAATGTGAGCGCGCGTCAACGAGAAGGGGGGTCACTTCCAAACAATGTGGATCATGTCCCCCAGCCGGATCATCTAGCAACGGCTGCTGCTCTCATGCTTGAAGATCTTCATCCTCTCCTTCCAATTTCACTCTCGCGAAGAAAAGAAATGCCAATTGCATCTGAAACACTTTCATCTGCAACAAACTATGTCGTTCTTGATGTCAATTCTTCCATGAATGAGGAGGTGTCGTCAGCTAAACAAAAGAACTCCAACGAAGATTCTGCTGGTGGCATTGAGTTACAGGAGCTAAACTCAGATCGAAACGACACTGTCTCTTACACCTCTCGAGCAACTTTAGAAATTAGCGAACACTCAGCTAATAATACCAACTTTGACCAGAAAAAATCAAATTCTCTACTGGTTAAGGACTCTGATGAAGTTGATTTACCCGTTGTTTTCTCCCTTAACAAGGTACGTATTATTTCTACATTCGGTTTTCTCTCATATTGGCTCTTCGTTAAAGTAATAGTTCAAATTATTCTCTCAATTGACGAGAATGCTGAGAAATCTAGGAGACGAGGAACACAATTTTCTTTATTTTTTCTGAATGTTAGGGTTTAGGGGAACTAGGCTCCATTGTGTTTTTCTGAAATCCAGCTCTCGAAACCTATTGATCGTAAGAGGAATTGCCAGATTTCTCCAGTTGTGCTGCTCCCTCTCAAATAGTTGGATTTGTATATAATCCTTCTGCCTTAATTTTTTTGATGCATGAACATCCCACGCAATCTGAAACCACCCTTCACTATCGATTAAGTAAGCATCATTCATAATGAGTCACCAAACCATGAACGAATTTTGACTTGCGAAGACCTTTTTCTAAAAGTTAATGAAGTGTAGAACACAATGCGCACATTATAAACGCCAAAAAGTAACTCACAAACTGAAAAATTTGAAATTCTAAAAGCACAACTTTTCTGCAAATTTTAAACGCCTTGGTTTCATGCCACCCTGAGTGATGTCATCTGGCAGCAATCAGAAGATAGCATGGGCCTGTATGACTCCTGTCCAATGTCTTTCTATTCCTTGCTTATGAAAACAATATGCTAGTCGAAACTTTATCCTCAGAATCAAAGAATGGAATCTCATTCATGTCATCTGTAGTAAACAAGCAGCAATTCTTCATTGAAATTCATTTTCTTCTAACAAACATCAGAGGAAAATGAGCAGAAGAGATTGCAATTTGACTGCTGCAGTACCTCACTCAATCATTTTCTTGTCATTCCGGCACATTTGAAGTTCTCTCGAGTTTTTAGACTTTTTGAAAGCAAGCTTGTCAAAGATTTTGGCTCCAAAAATAAGCATTAAATCACCACATTATCTCTTAATTCGGTACTTTCAGAATGTTAAGTAAAAAAGAAAGTTTAGTGACCTAATAGCTGTTGCTCTATGAAAGCTAGCCCAAACATATGCAATCATACCAAATCTTTTCAATCGCTCTTTAACCAAATAATATCAAGGCGTCATCTCCATCGAAACATTGAATGGATGCAGTAAGCGGAATCACTCGGCAGTTGATCTTACAGTATGTTTTATAGCAATCTAATGAAATAAATGTCTGTTTTTTCATCTTTTTTCTTCTCTCTCTCTCTCTCTGTTTAATAGAATTATGGACTAGTCAATGGAAGAGACAAGGCTCCAATCCAGCTTCTCTCTGCAAGCAATCCTCTAAAATCTATCGTTGCTAATGACAAAGGTATGCATATTTTTTTAAATAATATTAAAACTGAGCAATATTTTACTATTGTTTCACTTCATTCCTAGCTCATGTGGCCAGCAAAAATTGTAAAATGACAATAAATATGTCTTTGTCTGTACAAATTTAGGAAAATCGAATGTTAGTCATGAAAAATGAAATCGTCTGGACTCAGGACTGAACAGTGTTGTATAACTTGTGCTGTGGCTCCATCAATCACAATTTAATTTTAATTGTTTTCATCCTCCAATAATTATACAGTTTTTGCAAGGATTGACATTTCTTTCCTTTTTGTAGAACATTATGAGCAAACATAGTGTGATGTAGCTGAAATGCAGTTGTAGTGCTTCGCTTGAGCAAAGCGGTATCATTACCTTGCAGAAAAGTGTGTTACCAGTGATTCTTTTATCATTGCTATTGGATACATCGAATATCGCAAGAATGATGTAGCTACTGAATCAGTCTGTTACAATCTGCAGTAATTTATCTACTGAGCAGAGGTTTTACTCCAGTACTATCAAATATTTTTTTTTTCTTTCCTACGAGATGAAGGAGCTTCATGTATGTCTTTGTCACGTATGAAACTAGATAATTGGATTTTTGCAAAAAGTTCATTAAAAATTAACAGATTATAATGCAGTTCCCCAACTGCATTCACTAATGCTTACGCTCCCCAGCATGTTGAAAAGCAGAATGACAGATCTTCAATGGTGATCTAATTTTTTTCATTCAACTCCAATAGATGAGATTTGGAAATCGCAACAATCGTGATAAAGGTTATGCTGCACGTGTAGAGTCAAGACCATGGTGTTAAATCTGGATAGTAAGATCTAATCATTGTTTCTAATGAGGGAAAGTTGAGAATATTAGTGAAATAAGATATCAAGCGATAATTTTCCTGATTTTACAACCTCTTTCTCAGATGTTTTGGACAAATTAGTCTTATTGCCCCTGGAAAAGCAGGGGAGCATATGCATTTTTTTTTTTTTTTTTTTTTTTTTTTTTTCTGTGTAATGAATTAAATGATGACTAGATCATTTTGAATTTCTTCGGATAAATTAGAAATGTATGAAGATGTCCTGTTTTTCTCAAAGGACATTTTTTGTGCCCTTACTGAAAAAATTGAAATTTTGTGTTTTCCCATAGCTCCCACTAAGTGATTGATGTTCAAAAAAGAGGTCCAAAAGAAATTTGCAGAAAAAAATTTAAGCTCCTTTCGCAACTATATCTTTTGATAAAGTGGAAATAGCATTTTAAACAAAACTTCGTTTACCCGCTTTTATTTCCTCTTCAGGAGGGTAGAAATTAAGGAGAAAACAATATCCCAGAAAACTCCTTTCTGGATGCAAGTTCCTTCATTTGCTTGCCTCCAGCCTCTGAAAAATCGTGAAAATAATAAAGTAGAGAATACTAGCGATGAATGGACACTCCCCCCCCCCCTCCCTGCTATTAGTGAGAGGAATGTTGAAGTTTTTAACCTAATTTTTTGTCTCTTGGCTAGTGAAATGAAATGACAAAGAAAATTTTATGCATGATTCTCACTCTGTCATAAATTTGAACCATTCTTTACAATTCTTGAAGGATTTACATAATCAATACTAGGGTTTGTGTAGACTTGGGAAATAGGGAATCCAATTTTATAGAAATTAACATGAAAAACACAGGGACTCGAAAAAAAACTCAAAAGACTAAAAGTTCTTGCGTTACACCGTTTTAGTGGTCACCAATTTTAAGTTTTGGCAGCCAAAATAGTTTTAACGCTGCATTTCAGATTTTCTCTCCCTGTACATACAGAAACCGAAAAAATCGGGGGAAAGCAAACGGAGTTCGAAATTTTGAAAAGACAAGAAACTCTGCAATCAGACCTATTTCACGCTTTCAAATTGCAGTTTAATTCATCTGGAATAACTTATTAAGGAGGGGCATAATTTCGTATATATTCCCCTTAATGCGACACTCTCTTGTTTTTCGTTTTCTTTTTTATGTTCCTATTGTTTTTTCCTAATTTTTTTTTCATTTTTTATTTTTTTCTCCAATTTGCCCCTCCAGGCTCAACCAAAGAGTCTAAGTCTGCAAAGTCTAATTCTGAGACTGGTGCCTATTCATTCTCCATGCAGCACGTGAGCTTTATAGCCATTCCGCCTCATGAGTCAACCCTAGGCTCTGGTAATTATTTTTTTCTCCATTTACTTTTAGTATCATATTTTATTTTTACTCCCGTTTTCCTTTTTCCTCGCTCCAAGTTATGATCAAAAATCGCATTGCTTCGTCTGTTTAACTTGCCCTAATTTTCCAATCCTCTTCGTAGTTAGTCTTATTAACTTTTTCATCACCAGGGCATATAAGGATTTAGGGGAAGCATTAATTTCACAAGAATACTTCCATTGACACAAGCCTGAACTTCCTATCAATAATTTCTGCACTCTAAAGCACATCAAGTTGTTAGTGCCATTTTGAACCGTTTTCGATCCATTACCTTTAAAATCAGGTTCAAGACACTTTTTTTCCGAGCATAGTTTTGGTCTTTAACTTCCTGCAAGTGCAAATGTCATGTTGCTGGGAGGTGGGAAATCTCTTCTCCTCTCTCTTTTTTACAATTTTACAGCATTCTCTTTTATTTTAGGCCGTTTTTTGGATCAGCCAAATCATTATTATTTGAAAGTTATTTCCCTGAGTTTTAAGTTAGTTTGGAAGGATCATTTTTTCGGTATTTGCCTCTCCAGAAAAATATGGTTATAGCTATCTTGTTGCGAAGTTTTCGTGTTTGAAGTCCCTGAAGACACATGTGAATACGCCAGACTGACTCAACTGTTCCTTGATGTAACCATTCATTTCTCACATGTAGAATCTGTGAGCGATTCTGTACACATTTATTTCTCTTATATAGAATCTGCGAGCGATTCTGTATATTCACACTTGCTCTCTTGCCATTTGTGAAGCTACATAATGTCTTTGTCTCACTGCTTTTTTTGTTAAATGCCTTTAATGGTGCTGAAAATAGTTAGCTAGCTTAAGTGGTTCATTGCTGGCGTTGTATTGTTTTCTCAAGTCACTGGAAAAATAATTTACTCAAAAAACCCTCCTCATTCCATATTATGAGGGACTTTCCGTGAAGATTTTGAGAAGGAAGAAACCATTTTAATTTTGATTTTACTCCTTATTTTCTCAGATTTTTTGGAAATTATTGAAAATATTTTGAATTCTGTATCCCAATTTAGATCTTAATTACGCCTGGGAACTGAAAATTCAATTTTTTTGTTTAGTGACGTTTTGTATCCTTTTCTCTTGCCATGTTGCTCGTCTTTTGAGTGAATACCTCAATAAAGGAGCCTTGTTGTGGTACCTTGAGCTTACCTTGTGTGTGTATGCAACTACCATGGGCTGTTTTCCAAGTGTAATTGATTTGAAACAATACTGTCAAAACAAGGAAATGCCATGCATTTATTAACCAAAAAAGACGCAACATAATTTTACTACTAAACAGCATTGACTAATTTAAAATTAATTGAGAACTTTACTTACAACTTCTTTTGTCAGAAGTATGAAATCTACATGCTGAAAATAAAAAGGAAGAAATGATTTAAAAAATTGGTATTTTATTAAATTTGAAGGTTTACGAGAATTTGCTCATTGTTTGCCTAAAAAATTTAAAAGTTGTTTACCTAGATACCAAAGCAGACCACTTTCCAGGATTCCTAGTGCACCTATAAGCGACCATACCCACTCCAGCCCCCTGTAATCATCACTTGATTATTTAATCCTCATGAAAGTCTTAGTATTAATAAAAAAAAATTTATGCATTTTTAATTCTCAAGAGCATCCAATATCTCAACATTTGTAAAAAATTCAATTAAAATTAAATCCTGAAGTTTAAACGGTATAATTCATCCAGAATCCTTGATTTAAAAACCATCAATGAAGAATACTAAGATGATTGAGAAGTGCCTTTGGTGGTTTTTTTTTTTCTTTTTTTTAACCATTTGAATCCTCAATGGAAAGGTTTTCATGTCTGGTGCAGTGGATCTTTTCTTTTCATCTGTTTTCTTAGTTCTTAAACGTAACAAAATTTTTAATCATATACAATTCTAGAAACTAAGGCATTTTTTGAGGGTTTCCACTTTTTGTTCAAGAAGTTTGATACTATGTGCTTTGTCCAAAATTTGAAAACTCCAGTCATTGAATAACTGTGTTTAATAATTTTAATTGTTGCATTCCTCACAATTAAGGTCATTTTCCTTCATTTCCCCTAAAAATTCACAATTACCATTACAGAAAGACTCCGGTCTTAACCCTTTATTTTCTTTAATAATTTTAATTTCTATGGTTTTAGTTGAACTGTATGAATTTGTCTTGCACAGTTTTCTTTTTTTGCCCTCTTTTAACGAATAGTTCAAGTTTTGTTTTAAACCACATTAGATCTCTGTGCCATTAATTTTACTCTCCTTCTTCTCCTTGTATTTTGCCATTATTTTTTAACTTTTTGCATGCTTTTTCTGTTCGTTTGATTTTTCTCTTCTTTTTTTCCTTTTTTTTTTTTTTACATCTCTCTGCTGTTAACAATTAACTAGACAAGGCCTCATCGATGAAGGAACCCGATTCTGGAATGCAAACCAAAAATGGTGGGATAGTTTCTGATAAGTTTGTACAGCAGAAATCAAATCTTTCGAGCTTTTTCGAACATCCGAGCTTTCTTAGCATCCACCATGACGCTTTTAGCAACGGTGTCACTGTGTTTGAGTTTCATGGTAAGCATTCCAAGCATTAGAATCAATTGAATCATCTGTCTCATTAAGTCACCTTCTCGGTCTGGCAGTTGAATAACATTTACTCCATTTTTAATATTTGCCACCTTCAATTAAGCAATCAAGTTTCACAGTTTTGTTGGTGTTCACTTACACATTGAAAAGTGCATCTTTTGAAAGAAATGCTATTGTATTGAGTCATCAATAGACTTATTTTACTAGAATGCTTAATTTTTTGCGAATTCACAATTGTTCTGTCTCTTTTCTTCGGTCAGGCATGGATTGTGAAGAGAAAAAGAAGCCAAAAATTTATCTCAATACCAAATTATTACCTTGAATGGAACCAAAATTTCTCTTATCAATCTTTTAACTAGTAATTTCTATAAGGAGACGAGGACTTGATTTGTGAATTTTTATGACAAAAATTCATCAAAAGACAATGCTCACTTTGAATCAACGCAAGCCAGTGTGCAAAAAAAATGATCCCCACTATGTCAAAACAATGCTTTAGGATCACCCAAGCTTGAGCAAACATTATTAAAATTGAGCCCCTTGTTTGCATTGCTTTTTTTCATAACTGGAAGGGAGTAGATTTCCAATGATTTCCCATTATCTCACCTTTGATTTTTGATCTGGAACTCTTGTGTGTTTTTCATGTCACTGCAAGATCAAGTTCAAATTTACTTTTTTTATGTTGATCAATGTAAAGAAAACTATTGTTTTTTTTTCTTTTCTTTTTTTTGTTTTTTTTTTTTTTTACAAAAGACAACAAGTATGGAGCTCTCTTAAGTTCCTGTTATGTAGTTCATTTTTTTGTATTATTTTTTAGTATTTCCTAATCATTAATTTTCCACAATACAAGTTGGGTTTCTTGAAAAAAGTTTTGCTAGGGTTAAAGAACATACATTAGGGTCATACAGTTATAACTTGTAGGGGTAAGGTAAGAATTAACTTTGCAGTTATCTTTGAGTCCGGTTTGCTTCCCGCTTTCTCTTAGACAATCAAGATGTACTGTTCTTACCGGTCTAAAACAATGCTCATTTTATTCACATCACAGCTTTTTAGACCATATTTTAAATTAGATAACTTTTTCGTTTACTTTTGCTATCACTGCAAACTCCATCTTCAAATATACATGAAAAGGGTAAACTTACATGAAAAATAGTCCACGTTTATTTAGCTCCCTAGCAATTACCAAACAAAATCCCATAGTTACATTGGAAGTTGTTGATAAGTTAAGTTTAACGTAATTTGATTTGGAAGTTTCATTATTCAACCTTGAAGAAAACATTTTTCAGCAGAAACATCCTGATCATCTGTAACTACACTTGTGTTTTTTATTGCCAAGATGGAAAGAAGTGAATTAAATAAGTATGCAAGGAGCACATCAAAGGAGTAGCTTCCTCTAAGACCCCTTAAAATTTCTTGTTCAAACACTGCATGATCTCCCAGTAAAGTTATGTTAGGTCAGTACTGAATAAATTTTTGGTTCAAAAGCCTTCCGCAAGGGGGGAGGGAGGGAGATCATAAAATTTGAAATCTGAGGAAACCAGTCATCCTGAATTAGTCTGTTCAAGGGTGGTTTCATCGTATGATTAGGTTCTCATCTATTTAAATGAGCGCTAGAATACTGAATTTGAATTGAGCCGTAACCGACCGCTAGACTTTGTCTGAAAACGTTCTCAGATATAAGCACAAAGCAATCGTAGAGAAGCTAGTTCAGGCTATTGTATACTGTCCTCTATTATTTCCGTTTATACTTTTAAGTTAGAAGATTGTAGTCCACACGAGTTACTGCACAAATTATAATGATATATTCCTTTAACTTGCTTTGAGGTTAGGACTGACATCAATTTATTCAGAAATGAAAAATATCAAGGAAGGTATCTTAAAAAATATTAGATTTATTGAACATTGGAATATTTGTATGGAACATTTTTTCGTTCTAGACTGTTTTTCTTAAGATTTTAGTGACATTAAAGAGTTTAACTCTAAGTCTCCTCCCTATCCTTCCTTGACAACTTTGATTATCAAGAAATTGAATGTGAATTGAGTCCTACGAGAAAATGAATTTTAGGCGAATCCAAATTTAAATCCCATTCAATTCTTCTCCTTGTCTAAGTGAATCACAGTAAAAAATAGGTGGATCATGAAGAAGCAAAAGCTGTAAAACCTGCAATAGTAAATTTGAATCTGTTGTGAGGTTAAACGAGACTAATTACCACCTCTTCCCCTGTAATTTACACAGGGTGATCCAAAAGTCCATACCACATGCACCAGGCATCACTTGTAACTTGTGAATGAATTGAGATGGAGAATTAAAATTTTGTGAGTGCTCCTAGGTCTAAAGAAACAACTTTTTGGACCACCTCCCCCCCCTTCCCATAAGTAAACCCAGGATCACCCTGAAAAGAGTCAACTCAAGAACCCTGTGAGGTCATAGGGGTGGTGCTGGACTTCGATCACTCTGTTTATCAAGGAATGATCTGTATAATCTTACCTTCACTGAAATTTGAGCCTAGTTGCGACCAAAACTGAATGACACCCTATGCCCTCCCTCCTAAAGTTATTCTGCAATTCTATTCAAGTAGTTATCCATACGAGAAGATGAATTTGTGAATCATTCTTCTCTTTGAGATTTTTTGTTCTTTCTCCTGTCGGAGAAGTCAGTATCTTCTCTCTATGTTCGAATTGTCAAAAATCCTGTTAAAAAATTTGACATTTTTTAATCATCTTTGACAGAATTTTTCTGATGTATAGTGTGAAACGAGGATTAGTAATCCATCAAACATTAAAAGGGGAAAGAATTAAGAACCTGTAAGGCTTAGTGGAATTGTTGGCACTGAAATGTTGAACAATTTCCTTTACATCAAGATCCTTTGTTTGGTGAGAACAATTTTGCTCTTCTCATTCCATGATGCAGTTTCAATGAGGTGGGGAGAGGGACTGTTTGAAATCGGATGGTTTTATTTGACATGTGCACTTTTAACAAGGCTTAAGCAGTGAAAAATGATTAAGCTAAAGTTATCAGGAGGTATAGCTTCTCGGTCGCAAGATAATATTTTCCTTCCTCCTCTGTCTGAAGTAATATTTCTTTGTTAATGAGTGGTTTCAGGTTCCCCCGTCTCAACCTACTCCAACCAGACTGAAATAGTGAATTTTTGTGGCTTTTTCTGTTTACAGATGTCAATCGTTTGGTCCAAAGCAAAGACTCAAGCTATAAGGTATTGTCAGTTTTATCTTTTATTCTTTCTTTCTTTTTTCATGTCTATTGCTCCTCTCCCTGTCTGTCTCTTTCCATCCTATCCGTATCCTCCGTTTCCTTTTAATATTAATCTATGCCAGCATTTCTAAGATCTTTTTTTCTACTGTTAATGAACGTGACTGTCCATGTAGAATTCCACAATCTTGTGCTCGCTCTGTCTCGGTGTCTGGCGATGAATTTTTTAATGTGTGGAGCAGTAGCAAGCTCTTGAGAGTAGCTGCAAGACGTTGCCCTTTCAAGTCTAAAGACATCTTTCGAGCTGCTATGCCATAAAAGCAGCAGGGGAAAGGACCACTGATGAAAAAGTTCCAAAGAATTGAGATCAAAATTTGCTAGTCCATAATTTCAAATCGAGCATCAAGTATGTCAATTTTTCAAAATTTACCTGGAATAATATCCACATCTTCAGTGAGGAAGAAGCCAAAAATACAGTTAAGATACTTTGATTAAATTTTTTCTTGCTTTTAAGTAGGAAGTAGAAAAGTGTACTGTAGCTTCATAGTCAGACAACAGACAAGTTTTGTCAAAACGTTTTTCAATGTTGCTGGACATCTGAATATTTTTTTAAATTTTTTTTCCGTGAATTTTGCACTTACATTTCCGAACATTATACTGATTATTCTTAATGACCAAAGAAGTATAAGGTGAAATTTTCAAATGATTTTGTCTATTAGTTCCTCTGTAAAAAGTCGGCCAAATTTTAAAAGTTTGGTAACATAGTACCTAAGCAGAAATAGACTGCCTAGCAGAAAGGAAGCGAGCCATATCAGCTATCGCCAAATTTATTAGGGTAATTTAATTTTTTACAAGAGAACGTTTTTTGCAAATTCCTGTGAAAATTTTCAGGAATTTGCTTAATCTGATGCAAAAAATTCACTGAAATTTGCCCAAAAATCTGCCCAACCGTTTTTATGTAAAAAATTAAATACCCAATGGGCCAGTTGCGCTAGTAACAGGATCGTGTTTTGATGCTTGATCCTTGTAGATTAGCTAAAAATAAGATTTGTCTAAACAGCAACTTTTTACGTTCAATACTAATTGAGACATCGTCCTTTGAAAAGTCGAGTTTTGGATGTCATCCACCTTGGTAGTGCATAACATGGTATGTTCTACTGCGGTGGATGATGTCATTAATCGAGTTTTTCAAAGCGTGATATCTCGGTTAATATTCAACGTAGAAAGTTGCTGTTTGAACAGATCTTATTATTTTTAGTTGATCTGCAAGAATAAAGCATCAGAACACAATTCTGTGACCAGGGCAACTGACCCATTAAATTTGGCAATAGTTGATGTAGCTTGGTACCTTTCTGCCAAATGCAGTCAGAATAGTGCTTGTGATACGTAGGCTGAAAGGTGAGAAAATAATCCTGACATGCTAAGCTGGGAGAATGGGCTATGTGTGACTAATGTCTGAAGTAGAAAGAAACAGCGCATGTTTTCTCTTCAAAATCTCACCTAGAAAATAATGTATATAACAGGCAATTCAGAAATAAAATCCTGAAAAAGGTATTAACAAGTATTTTAACACAGATCAGATGGAAGTTAGATTGTATAAATGACATCATTTGTATTTTTGTCGTTTAATTAATGTTAATTTTAATTTGGTTTGGAGTTGATTTCTGTAGTGTAAATTGTTTTCCTTGTAAGATGTCAAGGAAGAAATACTGTGCAAATTGCTTGGTTTCATCCCTTATTTAGAGATACATTCTGCGATTATGAAAGTTACAGGTGGAAAAAATGTTAGAAGCTAATCCTTTTTTAATTTGCAATTAATTTTGAATAATTTCCACTCCGAGGAAAAAAGGCCGCAAAAGCTAATGCAATTGAAAAGAAAGAGAGTGACAGAATAGACAGGAATAAAGTGAAGTTAGACCTAATAGGGGGGGATAAAAGAGATTTTTATGATACACTTTAGTCACAAGTAGGCAAACTATGTACGCAGCATCGGCTGAGATTAGTGCAGCGCCTACACTTTCCCTGTTTTTTTCCCTATTTCTATTTTCAAATCTTCTGTCCTGGAGCTAACTGGTAATCTCTAATCCAAATAGATTCTAAAACCCCTTTTCCATATTTTAATATTGAGCCTATGATGATGTCACCTCTCTTGTCTGATTTTGTATAAGGCCATGCACTTAGAAGGATGGTCATTAGTGTCTTCATAAGGTGGAAGTAAAGGCAGCTACTCAGATTGAAATCTATTTTATTTAGGGCAGTGCCTCTAAGAGCCTCATATCACAGGTTAGAGGTCGATCACCTTATCATTTGTATTATAACTTATCATTTTACTCGATCTAATGTTTTTGTCAATTTCTTGTGTTTTATAAATTACTTTAAATGGTTTGTTACTTTTACAGTCAAAACCATTCGATGAAAATGGAAACTCTCTTGGATCAACCTCAGTGTACCGTGACGCATCATCTATGTCTGAGAGGAAAAAATCTCGTCGTGCTAAGGTAAGAGTAACCTCTACATTTTACTTTATGTGATTTGGAATTTACCATGGAGTTGTAGCACTGATGTTGGACCAGATTTATAGATGAGCCTCTCCAGAAAGGTGCTTGCTATCATAATTTGAAAGAATTTCGGTTTTTTTTTATCTGGATACCTCCTGTGATTCTATTTTAAAAATAAATCAAGGGCAGGCCATCCAAAAATTAAACCACACTGTGCCTCACAGGATAATGGCAGAAACCTGATAAAAAATCTGGCAAATCAAACCTCTTTTGTTCATTGTGTCTTATACCAGTGAATTTAATAATAGTTTTTTCCTGTAATTTTGGTTTCAGATAAAGAATGATCATGATGACACAATTCTGGCTGAAAATATTGAGGGCCATCGAGGTGACCGAGACATCAACAGTCTGCTAAAATATATTGAAGCAGGAGGAGATGGGAAACACATCAAAAGCTCTAAGCTCACAAATGGGCCTTTGGTGAAGCAAGCAAAGAGTAAAGTAAAGGTCAGCCGAGAAAAGAGCACGGATGGAGATACAATTAATAGAGTAACAAAAAACAAACGAAAAGAGAAATTAAAGAAAAGCAACAGCTTAGAAGAAATCTCAAAAACTAAACTTGAAGATCTAACGAATGATTCCGACTCGAGCTCGAAAACTATGCCGAAAAAGCAAACAACGCTGGATGATGATGATTTGGGAGAGAGGCAGGAACGCATGGGTGCAGAGGAGGACTCAGTCTATGCCACCTCCGCAGATGAGTGCCTTCTGTCGCAGGTCAAGCGGCGTGATTTGAAAATGGATAGATCAATGGAAAATCTAGCCGCTGACTCGGAGTTCCATGTTGTTACCAAAAAGCAGCGCAGGAAAAAGCGCCGTAGTGTATCCAATGACAGGAATACACGTGGTAAAACTGAGCAGCCAAGACGGAATGTTGGCAGTTTCCCGCCTCATGATGGAACAAATCACTTTCCCGGCCGATCACGAGGATTGTCGCCGGATAAGCGACGAAAATCCACCTCATCTATGCCACCGTCAGACAAGTCAGATTGTTCAGACTTGGATTCGGTACATTCTCTACCTGTTTCCTCAACAACTCCTAAATGTCAGGTGCAAAAAACTAGCACATCAAATGGCTCAACACCTCAAGCATCGTATGCGGACATAGCAAAATCTACTGTTTCGCCACCTCAAGGTTCTACGAACAACATGAACGGAAGTGGGAAGTGGCCACCGGTCGGGAAGAGCACCTCAGCTCCTTTGAACATCTCCATGAGCACGTCATCGGTATCGCCAAATGAAAGTGTTAGTGGGAAACGGAAACCGAACACGGCTCCTTCGTCCGTGAGCTCAAGCACCTACGAAGATAGTTTAACACAAAGTCCTGACCTAGTCCCAAGTGTCACGCTATCTTTAAAGCATAAAAAAGATGCAATGACTAGTACAAGCTGTGATTTACCTAAATTAGACTGTAAGGGTGTAAATGTTAATTTAAATGGCATCTTCTCGGACGATGATGCTAATGTAAATTGTGTAAATAAGTCTATTAGTGCTGTGAGTCAAAGAAATTCTAGTTGTACAAACGTAAATGAGCTGTATGTAGAGTTTACACTAAAGCAGTCAGAATCGAACGAAAACCAGTTTGAGGAAGTAACTGAAGTTAGTTGTGAAGAAACAGTTTTTTTAAAATCATCCCCCAAGTGCAATTCAGAAACCGTCTCTGGTAGTTTAACCATTTTAATACCCAATAAAAACCAAAAAGAGACCAAAACCCCAGTCTCCACAAACGCATCATTACCACCTGTCATTCTTCTTGATGAAGAGCTTAATCATAACCAAAGTCTCGTAGATAGTGAATTAACCTTCGGATTTGAGGTCAATGAACAGTTGCTTAAAGATTCCTCATCAACAGCCACACCATCGCTTCAGTCTAACCATCTGCAAACGTTTGACGTTTCACTTAGATATCAGCAACCAGTCATGACAAACGTCTCGTTCAACTATGATGACATCATCATTTTCATTGAAAAAGGTAAAAAAAAAGCTCATCAGTCTCAGCATCTTATAATTTCATTTAACTCCTAAAAAATTTGTCCTGCATGTTCCCATTTTAAGTTTTCTTGTTACTAGCTTCTCTTAATTTAAGGCTGTGCAAACAGCTAATTTTAAAGACGAAGCATATGGGGAATAAAAATTCTGTGGAAAACATGAAAAAGATGTCAACACCTACAGCCAAAACTTGAATGTTAAATAAAACATTTAGAGTTTTTCCCAACTGAAAACGACGCGACACAACATGATTAAGTACACTCAAGGCTACATTTTTTCATGCAATTTCTGTCACATAAAACTTAGCAGTAAGGAATGGCACGATTTCTCAATACATGGTTGGCAATTAAAGGATTCATTGTAAGTGGCCAAAAATCATGCATGAGTGAGCCCTAATTTGTTAAAGTTGTTAAAGATCAAAAAAAAAGTCTAAGATTTCCGATCTCCCTAATTAGCCTTGCTTGGGTCCTCACAATTTTTTTTCTTTGTGTGTGTGTGTGTCGCACAAAAATTATTCTTCACAGCTCAAACACTTAGCAGAAAGGTTTGTTGGTGGTAAAAATATCCTCTCACAGACGTTCAATGATAGCAATTGAATATTTTTAAAATATTTTAGACAAAACTTTGTGTCATGTTTGACACATGCTTTTGTTTTTGTAGATTTTTACATCGAAGTTCTCAAATGGTAAAAATTCAAGGCAAGTTAAATTTACTTGAGTTCCCAACTTATAAAAATGAAGTAATGAATTATTCACTGAGTGTCAAACTTTTATCCAGTATTCAACTAATTTGTTTGCTTTTTGGTTGTATGTTACAGCTTGGGTTGATATTCAAAAAGACCTAATATCTTCTAAAACTAGTGATGGAAATCGCATAATCGAGTATTTCTCTGCAAATCAGTGATGCTTTTAACTACCGTACATTTAGGAAGTGAAATACAGATTGAAGGAGCTCTGACTGAAATGTGATGGTGTTTTCTCTCTCCGCATCTTTTGATGAGTTAATTCCTTTACCAATGTCTCCGTTTGTAATTAGAATACCTACGTCGAGAAGAATTTCTAAGTAAGGATCTAATTCTTGCTTTTTTTCTCCAATTTTTCATCGTTTTCCAAAACCTGTTGGGGTGCCACGACCATACCTGCCATCTAATGCTCTCCCATACAAGGACTCCGTCTGTTTTACGTTATGTATGTAGGTCTCTATTTTTTTACTAAAACACCCATTTAATTCTGAATTTTGTATATATCACATTGCAAATGTTTTCAGAGCTCATTCCCCCCCCCTTCCCCGCCCCTCTTCTTTGAATATTGAGTAATTTTCTTTGTTTGTATTGACTATATTTTTTGTTGTGTCTACTTGATTCATTTTTTTAATGATTTCTTTATTTTATTTTTTTTAGCATTTTTCTGTTAAAATCACTTGAGATCCGCTTCATTCCACAGTCAAATTGTGAATTATGACTAAAATTGTACAATATGTATGTACGTATGTATGTATGTCACGTATGTAAGTTCGTTTAAGTGTACCTAGTTATATGTTAGTAAGTCTTGACACAAGGATGTTTTAGTCCTAAAATGTGTCAGTCAGGGACTATAATTTATTCATAAAAGTCTGCAAAAGACCTTTTTCCAATCAAGATTTTACTGTATCCGCTCAAAATGCTAAGCAAAGTGGGACTTATCTCTCGAGAAAAGTGCAAAAAAATTCTTAGGTTTTTTTTATTTTTTTTTATTTTTTATTGGGGGCTGTTCTTTTTTTTTAAAAAAAAATATCTATTTATAAAGAGTAAGTTCAAAAAAAAAAATATGTGGGGAACAACTGAAAACTTTGTAGTGAGGTTACCACCAGAATTATGGATTTGAAACCAAATCCTAGACTGTCATCCATTTTGGGGAAAGGCAAATCTATTTCTTTAATTTACAAGTATTGTCAGAACTGATTGAAACTCTCAAATTTTAGCTTTGTTTGCCTTTGAAAATCGATCAACGCTTTTTTTATTTTTTCTTTTTTTCTATGCCCTGCATTTTGTTATTGGGGAGTCATTAAGCGTCATGTAGAGTCGCAATATTCATTAGGTTTCTTAGTTTAGAACTTACACTGATATCATGTTATAAAAGAGGCCAAGGACTTAGAAACATAATTATTATTTAATTTTTTCAGCATTTTTTTTTCCTAATCAAATTGTTGTTTTCTAATCGCTATCCCCTGAAGCGGAAACAGAATATCTTTTGTAAAACCGTCAAGAAATTTTGTTCCAGGGGTTTCATCTTCACCTCAAAACTGTGAATGTTAGTTGCAAGTGGAACCGTTGTTAATTTATATCTAACCCTCGTTTATTTATTGATTAATTTTTTTTTATTTTTTGTTATAAAATTAAGTCTAATTTAAAGCTCTGTCATTGTTACCAATACTTACCGTGATTTGTCTTCTTGAATTGGGAATTTTGAATTATTTTGGAAATTTTTTTTACATGTGGTTGAAAAACAGAGGATGTTGCCGGACTGCACCTGAGCCTGCCAAATTCGTTTTCCATAATATGAGAAAATATATTTCTGTAACAATCATAACCATACTCTTACCATCTATGTTGCTCTCACCGAACATGCCGTACTTAAGCCCCAACTGTAGCTAATTATCATCTTTCTTTATCCCTCTGTATTTTTTTCCCCCCAGGAGGAAAAATTCTTAAAAGTATTGTTGTGCTGGTCAAGTTATTACTCATTTGTTGCTTTAGTGATAGAGAGTAAGGAAATTACCGTAGCCTAATGTGTAGGAATGTCTCTTTTCATTTTATTGGGTTTTAATCAGTAAGAATTGTCTCAAAATCCATTCACTTGAGATCAAAGACCAATAACTCTGATGACGTGAATGCGAAAAAAGAAAATGATGTACGAATTAGTCTACTTAGAAGTCATCCTGCTTACTGAATTTCCCATGGAAATTTCCATGAAGTTTCAGCCAGCCATCTCGTTCCAGTCTTAAGCAGTTCTGTATCTGAAAGATTTTTCTCTCATAAAAACGTGGTAATGTAGGCGCACAATCCAGCAAATGGTTACTTTTGAGCAGAACTATAAGTTGGTAGATGGATCCCTCTACTTTTTTTTCATAATTATCAATAGCTTTCTGGTGTATCCATGCTAATCGAATGAAGTTTTATTATGTTGCCAGGAGGTGAATGTTCCTGTTTTATTTCTTGAAAACTTGCTCTCTTCCTAACCAGCAATTAAATGTATTCCTGTTGCGTTTTCGGTGTTCTATCTTAGGACTGCTCTTATTTTAAATTTCTTTTGCTGTCTCTATGAGGGCTGATTATTCTGAAGGTTTTTTTTTTCTTTGAATTGAATTTAGTACTGAAGTGAATCCGCTAACAAAATGAAGGAAGTTTGACATTTTTGTAGTTATGCTGTATTTCTTACATCCAGTGTACAGTCCATGTTGAAGAAGATAATATCAGTGAAATTTTGTGTGAAGGGTTTGCCTAAAAATCGAATGAAAAGAATCCCAAAACTATGTCAGTTTGCAAAAACCATTTTAAGATTAAATATTTCATTGTGTAGGCTAGCATTGCTTGCTAGTTTTCCTTGCAGTTTACCTCAGCTTGCCAATGCAGCTTGAAATGGATAATTTTGGCTTGTATTTAGGTGTCAGAAATCGAAATGTAAGAGACAGATGTATTGCAGCAAAAAATGCTATACCTTTATCTTATAAAACAGCCTTCAAAGAATGTTGGTCTAAGCCTATGATCCTGTTGCATTGAAGTAACTTAATTCTCAGTGCGTCCTGTGAACAAATAGGATTCTAATGAGTTTATCTTATTATGATTGTCATTGCCATCGTGCGGTGGGTAGACAGTATTTTAAATAGGTTTTTCCTTTTATTAAAGAACTCATAACAGCAGTAATGATATGTGCGCAGGTACGTGACAAAGGTAAACATGTCTGGAAAGAGTGTTAATATTTCAGATGAGTCTGTAATTTGAACAGGATTTTTCTTCTTTCTTCTCATTCTTCTTCTTTTTTCCTGTATCTTGGAAAGGAGTACTTTGTTTTCTTTAAGGCAGGTCCGATCAGCCATTTAAAACTAACATAAACATACTGACGTTTGAGCTTGGTTGAGCAACATTTTTTTCTGCCTGCTCTGTAAAACAGTATGCATCAACTTTTGAAGATAACACAGAATATCAACCATCAACCTTTTTTAATTTGGAAGCATACTGAAATCAGGTTAGCTCTGGTGTGATTCAAGTCGACTTGGAATTCAAAGACAAGTTAGCTGTTTGAATTGACAAACTTGGGGGAAGCATTCGTGTAATTTTTGCATGAATTAGAGAGTTTTTGAAACACCTCCTGTGTTTTATGTGCAAGTTGGATGAGAATATATTCATTGAGGTGCCTAAATTTTGAAGTTGCTTTGTATTCCTCCATATGCTATCCCGCATTAAAATGGGATCCAAAACACTCGGTCAGCTTGGTTTTTCCTGGTCAAGTACTAACCTGCCATTTTGTTCTATTATTTTGGAATGGACCCTTTGGTCGCTTGAGCTATCATCAAAATTATCGAAATGCAAGGCTTTTGCATCATGAACACTGTAAAGCAATCTTCGAGGAAATTACAAAGGATTATTACCAGAAGTTTCTCTAAATCTGCCCAGGACTCCTTTCACTGTGAGGCCTCATATTTAAGTTCTGACCGAAGAAGTACAATAAATTAGTCATATATGAGGAGAGGAAAACTGGTAGTTCTTTCTAAACGGAAAACTTGTCAATATTTCACTAACTACATCCGCTTTCAAGACATTTTCAACATTGATGCATTAGTTCAAAGTTCAATAGAAGTAACATGTAAGGTCAAGAAAAGGAAGTCGCAATTTATAGCAAAATTACAGACGCAAAGTATCTTTCTCCAGAGGAATCTGCATAAATTTTGCTTTTTCCTGATAAAACTTACCTTGATCTTTCCCTATTTATGGCATTTGCACATCAACCATGTTATATATACCCATTACAAGAGAGCCATTTTAATGTAGATGAGGCCTTTGCAGAAAAAACATTTTGCTTTCAAGTTGAGAATTTATTCTCAATACTCCTGATTTAATTTCAAAAATATCAGATTTTTCCATCCTAACTCATTGAAGAGAACATTGTTTCCGAAGGCCAGCTTCACAAGATTTTCAGTTGTCATACCTAAGTGATCATAAAGTTCCAACAAAAAAGCTGCAACTCTCTTCACTCAAAGGATCGTTCTGAAATCGGAACTTAATCCTCTTTCATTATACAGCTGTAGACTCCCCTTAGAAACTTATGCAATGCTTTGCGTGATACCCTACTCTCCTTGACGCAAAAAAAAACCAGCATCTTTTTTCTTAACTTGTACCAGAAATTTCCCTACAACTGGCGTCTACTAACAGGCACTTTTATGTCATGTCATGCAAGAACCTATCCTGTCACTCTTTACAGTGCAAGATGCAATTTATGAACGGCCCCTTGTGTGGGGAATTTCATGACTCGATTTTTGACAATTCTGATTGAGCCTTCAAAGGTCCTCAGCAAGAGGTAATATGTGTCAACTCTTTGATTCACTCTGAACTCTCGTATATTTTTTTAGTAATATCTATTTACCATTGATTACAATTTAAAGTGTCTCCTCTTTAATCCCTTATACAACCCAAGTGTCTAAAACAAGGGTACCCAGAAGGAGAGTATACTGCCTTATTACTTCCTTTCCTTGTACAAAATAAGGAAATCTGAATAACACGGAAATCTGGTGAAACTTTCGAAAATTCTGGAGTCAGAAGACAGCCAGATAAAGCTGGGAAATGAGCTCCATATGACCTTGAGTATGATGCATTCTGTGATAAAGTAGGTGTGTAAGTCATTTCGGAACACATCTTTGAACTAAACTGTTTGTTCTTAGAGTAATTTTTGATGTCGGAAATGTTTTCCTTAGTTCTCTATTCTCTAACTTTAGAAAGTAGCTTTGAAAGCCCTTAGTAATCCTCTAAAATTACAAACCTTGGAGAAAGATGTAATGTATCTTTCAGAGTTGAAATGAGCTTTAAGTCAGTTTTGACGTTACAGGAGTACAGGGAAGAAAGTGGATATCACTCGAAGAATTATAAGAATATACTGCAGGCTCTAAATTTTTGACCGCATTATTTTTGTCCACCTCTATTTCTTGAAATAATCAGTAATAACTAAGACCCCAGTTCTTAGAGCAAGCAAAATCTAAAACTTACCCAACTTTTGAATAGGATTAATGTGATTTTCAGCCTCCTTTCCCTGTACTTCTCCATAATTTTTTTTCAGTTATTAACTAGATCAATCAACACAGGTCAGGTCAGTCATTCCTGTGGAAAAATCCTGAGACCCCACTACGCATTGATTATGAAAAGTTAAAATGAAATGAGATCATCCGGAAATAAGCTACATCTTTGTCATGCAATGAGGGGGGTAGTTGATCTCAAAAAAGATGCGCAGCGTCTGACCTATGTGAATTGATCTTTGTTATTACTATTCTGGTATGTTGATAAAGCGAGAGGTAGAAAATATTTTTTCTCCTCTACTAGACTATAGATTTCTTTTGAACATTTTTCAAAAGTTCAATAATAATCCTTGCTCTACCAGCGAGTGGAAATTACTTGCTCCATCTGCAAACCCTTGAAACTCTCGATTAAAACCAAATTTAATTCCGTATTTAGCCTTGGATATTACTTCTCATGCAACAATCTTGATTGTCTACTTAATCTCTAAAATAAGATTTGAACTGATGTTAAAAGTTGTTATTTAATTAATGTATTTATAATTTTGTGAATATTTTTATGAAAATTATCGTAAATTGTTTAGAATTTGCATATCAGATTCAGGTCAGCTTCGTGGAGCATTGTGAATGTGATATTGAATCACGTAATGATCGCAAGTTATGTGATCATAACTTGTGATAAAATGAGTTGAATGTACTGTTTCATTAAATAAAGCAAACAAAATTCAATGCTCCTGTTTAACATACTTTACCTCTTCTTACTTGCTCTAAATTTTTATACCTTCCTTGAAAGAAGAAGTAATATTTCAGCTCTTGTAGAGGCAGTTCCAAATAAGTTAATCCACTTTTAGACTGCGACAGAGAATCATCTGACATCAGTTAAAACATTGAAAGTAAATGGAAGAATCAAGATGACAGATCCTCTGTCACAGTCTAAATGTCCTTGAACTTGTTTGGCGTGGAATCTTAAGATCCTAATACATCCAAAATGTTGGGAGAATTGGAATTTTAGAGAAAATTTGAAAATTCAGAGATTTCCGGAGTTTTACAAGTACAAAAGTTAGATACCTGATGAAATAAACAGAAGTCCAGAAACAACAGGACACAGGTATTTTTTTTACCAAAGAAAAAAATTTATTTTAATATCACAGTTGAAAACCAAATCAAACCACACAAACAAACTAAACAAAGTCTTTTAACACAGGGGTATTTTGAAAAGAGCGTCTTACAAAATAATGTACAAATAAACGAAAAGTAACTTCACTTCTGAGACGCAATGATTCAGAGCTAAATAACTGCACCTCATGACAAGGGATGTTGGAAGTAGACTGCACACAGACCCCATTCCCCTCAATGTACTTCACAATTTTCAGAGCTATGTACCTCCTTTAAGAATACCGAATCATTTACACGCAGAGAACGCCAGCCAGTCAAGTTGGGATGCAAATACATCCATTTCTTCCAAAATTGGTGGCTACAAGTCATGGGCTTTAAATTAAGAAGTATCACCCGTGAAAAACAAACGTAACCATATGAAATCTATATAACTGAGGAGCGTTTCCCCAAGCTTTTAATATCTTAAAACAAAAAATTTCCCTGCAGCATTTCAGGCTGTTTCTATGGGTTCATTGATTCATAACAGGCCTGCAAAAAATTGTCTATACTTCAGAGCTTGTTTTGCCCATTAGCAAACATGAATATTAGACATTTCAGAACAATCTGTTAAATTATTGGAACACACTGACTACTAAAAAAAATATAATCAGAGACAGATCAGGAGAGTGATAAATTTATTTTTTGAGGGAATGTGGGGGAGTCACCTTACATCAGAGGTTACCATCTTCGTTCATGGTTAAAAGAAAAAGAATCTTATAGTTTGAGAAATAACATACTAAACTTTCAATCCTATCATTTTTGGGAGTCTTAAACCCTACTGAACTTTGAGAGCAACAGTTCAATCATAAAATACAAATAAAAGTTAATCTCCTGGCAAAAAGAGGTATCACTCTTTGGAGTCAGTAATTTAAAGGAAACAAACTTCATAGTTCAACAGAAACCAAGAACATTTTCAATCCCATCATTTCAGGGGAGACAAAATTTATTATTTTTTGATAGGGAAGAAAATAGACAAAAAAGCTTCAGTTCGAGCAAATTAAGAGCTACTCAAATGAATTCGAAACCTCTCCAAAAACCAAGATGAATTGTGGAAAAGCGCTTTGGCTGAAGATAATTACGCCAAGATAAGCTCAATTTAGATTTGAAACATCAGGGCAAATCTTATTGTGACGCCAAGGCCTGTAATACGTATAATTAGCAACCCTTAAAACTCATCATTATTGAACACAAAAAACTTACAATAAGAATAAGAGACAGGATAAATTATACATACTTCTACTCAACAGCAGCAACAGGTTATGCTCAAATGATTAAACCTCCTTGACTTGGACACTACAATTTTAAAACGAAACCATAGCGTTAGTCGAACAGAAACCAAAAGAGAAAAAAGGAGACAAAGAATAAAAAGAAAAATAGGAATATGAACTCGAAAGTCTCTTAAATACTTAGTATATATCTAAGGATGGCATCTCCATTATCCCTAACCTACCTACCTCAGGAGGTTAATAAAGGAAGTATCAAAATAGACAATCTGAAATGCCAGAGATGAGGCTGGGAGTTATTGCTTGAGCGTTCTGACAAAATTGGTCAAATCGTATTCTTCTTCATAATCTTTATCATCCCACAGATCTGGGAGCGAATCCAAAATTACTTTCATGGATGAATTAGAGCCAGGTGTTGAGTTGAGGCTTTGTGGCGCACTCCAAGTAGATTGGTCCATGCCACCAGATTGCCCACCAATTGTAAATAAATCCAACAGCTGTGAATGGAGAAAAAAAACAGGTAAATATATGTAGTGCTGTGATGAATCTAATTTAAACATCGTGTTACTCTTTTAAATTAGATACATAAAACTCTTCACTAGTTTAATTATGGAACTGAGTCTGACCGTCTCTATTCTCTAACATAAATGGAAAATACAGCTCAGGAAATAGGTCTTTGGAATCAAGTAAATCCGTAAAATTTGGAACAGCTGAAAAGACTGAGACTCGAACTTAAACAGGATGAAAAAAGAACTGAAATATCAAAATTCTCTGACTTTCCTGACTAATTTTGACAAAATTTTCCTCATTATATTGGTCAAATTAGTTAGAATTAAGGGCTCAGTGCTGTCTCCTCTGCAAAAGGCAAAGTTCCCTGACCTCTAGCAAAATTTCCTGACTTTTCCAGTTTTACAGGACGTCTAACACCCTGTTGAAGTTAGCTGGTGTCCGTTGTTTTATACTGAACATTACTAGTTATCAATAGGTACTTGATAAAATTATCAAGCCTATCAATGCCCGCTATTGATTGAGTCTAAATGTTCAACTCAAATTTAATTTTCATTTTGGTTGATGCGCCCTTCAAGCAGTAATTTTTGACCTCAACTTCATAAGTTGACTCATGAATCCATCACTTCACGAATCAGAACATACACACACCTAGATCTAGGTGAATAGAAATAAAATGTAACTCAACGAAGACGATACCTTATCTGTTCCCATGGTTTCCAAGCTTGCATTCTCACTACTGATGACTGTATTTGCTGTCATAAGTTTGAATTTTTGTAACCTGAAGCAGAGAGAATTTTATCACGTTCTGTCAAAAATCGGAGAATCGTGGCATTGGTAGTAATCAAGTGCATTAAGTAGAATACTTCGTTACGTTGCCAGAAAATGTTGATTAATATGGGTAGAACAAGGCTTGGTATTTTACAAAAATGTTACACCTAGATTAGATTTTAAGTCCCTCAAAACGCCTGTTCAGACTTAAAATTTTTCCCTGCAAGTAAGTCAAATGCAACTTTACAAAATTAAGCCTGGAATACTCTCAGTCACAGAACCTTTCTTCGATATGTTCATACATTGAATGCTTCAATTTATTCCATTTATTAGCTTAGGATGTCTGATAATGCTCTTCACCTTCTGCTCTTGCTTGGAGGAGAGTACGAGATGTTAAAGTCTATATTGATGGTAGCAGAGGTATATTGACAGTACAACTCCTAAACCCTGTACCTCCTTTGAGGTGTTTGAAAATCTGCTTTCCTATGTTATTTTTTCACTTGAGAGCAAATCAACATCATTCATTGTAGTTTTTTCAGAATTTGCCTTGCGCAGAGAAAAAAAATCACAAGAGATAATAATAATAATTGACATTTAGTGCTTATCCATTTAAAAAATAAAATATGACAGGCAGTCTGCAACAATGCAAACTGAGATATGTGGTGCAGAAATTTCACCGTCGATATGCCATAGAACCTAGATTTCAAGTCCGTGGAGATCATCCATTACATCCCCAGCCTTGACCAGTAAAATGGAGGTACGTTGAACGAACCTTCATTGAAAACTGTTTGTCTCTATAATATAAGTGCACTGCCTCCATTTTCCAAAAAATATGATTAAAAATAAATCAATTTCATGATTGAGGCCTAGATTATGAGGTCGTTTTTCAATGGGTCTGTTGAAAAATTTTGCTAGGGCGAAGACAAATGTTGCTGCGTGCAGAAAAAGCTCAAAAATCACCATCAGCACATCAAAAAAGTCTGAAGTTCACTCCTGGCATCACAACCTGTGCTCTATTAACTTCGCTCATCAATTATAGATTATGTCTGCCACAATATACTTTTGAAGAAGGAAGTTTCAAATTATGCATCTTTTTTACACAGATTATGAAGTTTGGAAATGATTGTGCACTTTCTGAATACACTCATTATGACGTTTCAGCAATTTTCCTTACAAAAAAAAAACTTTTTTCTCTAGCAAAACTTTCCAACAGCCCCATTTGAAAAGAAGAGACATTTCAAATTCAGGTAAATAATAATGAACGAAACACTTACCCCATGATCTTTTCTTCTAAAGTAGCTCGCGTTATCAATCTATAAACATTCACTACTTTCTTTTGTCCTATACGGTGAGCTCGGTCCATTGCTTGTAAATCCTTCATTGGACTCCAATCATGCTCTACAAATATAACCTGAACAGAAAAGCACATAGAGAGGTGTAGAAACATGAGCAGACGAATAGGCAGAGCTGTATTCCTTTATGCATCTTGCCATCTCCCTGAGCCGATGTGTAACTTTTTGCTTCAGGAGATTCTAACATATCTAGGGGCAAGCTCCGCCACAGCATTGCTCTGCTAAACGATTTGTGTATTTGAGTAGCAATGACTATCGTAATGTACAACTTAATTCAAGAAACTAATCCATAACGTGTAGCAGCATTAATACTGAGTAATATGGCATCACATTTGTAAGGATTCATTGAAAGTTTACATGAGGAACCACTGTAAAGGACATTGCCCATTGGTTCAATGGGTGAGCAAGAGACAGCGTTAAAATATCTCTCTCTCAAATGATAGCATTTTCAGGAAAATGATTAATTCCAGATTACAATAAAAGATGGCAAAAAAAATTAGGAAGAAACAAAACAACTTACTGTGTCTGCTCCAGTAAGGTTCAAGCCTAGACCTCCAACCTGAGTTGTAAGAAGTAGAACATCAATTGAGGGGTCATTATTAAACCGCGTGACAAGTGAATGGCGCAACGAGTGAGGCACACTTCCGTCAAGCCTCAAATAAGAAACAGTTTTCATCGTTGTCTTGAAAAGGTCATTTTCAAGAATATCCAACATGGCTTTAAGCTGACAAAAAATGAGCGCTCGATGCTGATTGATGACTGGTGTTTCTGTGTTTCCAGCCGCTCCAATGCCACAGTCGAGCAGTAGCTGTTGCAAGGCTGGAAGTTTTGCTGCATGCTGGATGTCAGACAAACTTGAGTCCTGTTCACGCAGTTGAGAAGTAATCCGCTCATATTGTGGGTGCTCAGCAGACAGCACGAGTTTGGGGTGATTACAAACATTTTGCAAATAACGTAATGCTTGGAAGATATTGGAGTTGCGTTTAGAATCGATATGATTTGTGAGGGATTGATGAGCGTGAGACTTGGAGAAATCTTCATACAGTTGCATTTGAAGTGGGCTCAAATCACAGTAGTAGTCCTGAAAAAATCATTCAAGATTAGTAGGAGAACTTTACAAGAAACTATGACTGCAGGAGATTCAAGAGGCAGGAGACATGGAGATTCAAGAGCTACACCATGGTGGGAAGAACAAAAAGCTTTCCTCTCGCACATTATTTCCCATCCAAAATTGTGAAAAAAAATCTCAGAACAGTGATATTTTAAAAAGTATCATTCCTAAAAATCCATTAAATGGATGGCTTTAACCAGAATTAACCTAATTGTGTTTTTCTTGCCTCATGTCCTCGCTTATTTTTTCATTTTTTCAGCCACAAAAAAATACTATAATATCTGAAACATTCCTTGAAAACCCCTAAATTTAAAAGAAAATTATCAGTAAATCTCAAGTGAAATGATTCTTAGTTTTCTGCCGAGCAAACAGGGCATGAAAGAAAATCAGTCATTGCTGAATGAGGGGTTGGACTGACAGTAGTTAAAGCTGTCCTGGTTTAGATTATTTAGAGCCCTGTACAGATTGCATGTCAATAGTTTTCACCATTCGCTCAAAACCTGAAAACATGCAGTACTTTAGAGACAACCTATGCAAGAAGAGAGCTTTAAATTAATACCAAATCTATCGTCCAATATAAGGCTACAGGAGATATTATGCGTTTTTAAAACTCCCTTAATAGATTGATCTCTTAAGTTGAATGATGTTCCTTTGACAGGTAATGATCAGTTCTGCTGAAGTTGAACAACGGGCACCTATTCTATCGATTTCTCCACATCAACAGAGATATTACTCAAAATCAGAGCAAAATCTGTTGTCGAACAGTATGTTAGGTAAAGAAGAACACTATTGGTGCTTCTATCCTTGTTGCTTGCAAGTGTTAGGAAATATCTGCGCAAAGTCTTTTGTATGTTTTGTGGCTTGAAGGAAAAATAAATGTCAAACACCCTGTCGGCATGTGTAAGAAACTCATGGGTTGAATTCCTACCAGCAATAAAATACAATGCAACTTTCTAGTGTGATCTCAAAGTACTTCAGAACAGAGCCTTTTTCAAAACGCCAATAGCATGAAGAATTGTTGCATACCTGAGTAATTTTAGGTGGGAGATCAGTGAGAACATCTTCTTTCATTCTGCGTAATACAAATGGAAGAACTTGGCGATGTAGAGCTTCCATGGCGAGAACACCTAGAGATGAGAGATTATAAAAAATATGAAGAGGTAAGAAACAAAGTAACTTTAACTATTATTACTGCAGGTGAGAAAATGCCACCTCATAGAATTACTTTTGTTTATGTTACAGTGCTGAGGTTCAGAACGAGTTTTGTAGGATTCTGCAGCTCAAATTCTCAGTAAAAAATTATTTAAAAATGTTCGATAAATCATGAATATGGACGAGAAAGGGTTTCATGAAATCATCTTTGTTATGTTTAAAGAGACAGACAAAAGACTGCGCAGGCAAACCATGCAACCTTTGGGAAAATACCATTGTACAAAGTCAACCGGCTGATGACTGAGGATTAGAACTGGAAAATTTCCTAAACAATTGCTTTGATTTTAATAAATGCAAATTATTTTTAATAGTTGACACCTTCCTAACACCTGATAGAGTTATGTGAGAGTTATAAGTAAATTTAAAATGGTAAATGCAAAACTTATTACACACAGAGTGCTTTCTTTACTTAAATACTAACCCAACAAAGGGCACAAAAATTATGGAGATCTTTACGCTTTGAATGGAAAGGATTTATCACAATATGTGTGGATTCAGTTCTTGGCATGTTCCGTTACGTAGACCTTGTTCAAACTCCTAAATGCAAATTTATGAAACACTTTCATTCTGAAATAAGCTTCTTGGTTTGATCAATATGCAATGATTTAAGATGTAACTCACCGGCTTCTTGTTCTTTGGCGGAGCTCTTGGCATCCCTGCTGGCTAAAATAGGACGACTGTAACGGGCATTGAACTGCTTCTCTGTACCAAGAAAGCCTGGCATAAGGAAGTCAAACAATGACCAAAGCTCCAGGACATTATTCTGGATTGGAGTTCCGGACAGAATTAGCCTGTGGTTTGCGTGCAGCTGCTTTATTGCTTTGGAGGACTGAAAAAAATTGGGGTTCATGAAAAAAGGGAATTTACAATTAGGAGAAGCTTGCTGAAAACTGTAATCCTAAATATATCACTGGATTGTTGTGAGGCTTATCGGACTGACAGATAAGGAAGAAAAAAGAAGGAGTATTTGAAATGTGCTGTGTAAAAAAGACAAAAAAAATTAAGTACCTGCAAAAGATAGAGGAAAAACAAAATTTCAAAAGAAAAGGAGACCAAAGAATACCTATACGGACAAAAAAAAGACCTTGCTGAGTAAAAAATTGTATTAAACAAATTGAATTTTTAAAACTGGTAACAGAGTGAAAAATGAAGAAGGAAAACTGAGGATAGAAAAATAGACAAGAATTTTTTCAACTAGAGGATGATGAAAGAAGCCCTCGGGAATTTCCGAACATATCAATGAGCTTGTCTTCCATCCAATTCTCAAGTTTTCTTCCAGTGGGTCGGTGGCATCCATTTTTTTAAATTCATTTTCTGACCTGAGTTTCAAGAAATTTTTTTCGGATTAAATGGCAAAAAAGCCACATTTTGAAAACGCCAAAAATGGGACCAGTTTGAAAAAATATATTTGGCGGGCTCTGATGACATAGCCAGGAGGGGGAAACGGCGTTTGCTGATTGGCTTAACTCAGCTTCAGGCTTTGACTTGCAACGTCAACTTGACTGACCGCCTATGATGGGTTGGATAGCTTCAAATAGCTTCTTCTCTCCTTGGAAGTGCTTTTTTGAACTTTTTAACGAACATTTAAGGTTTTTTCACGAAATTTTACGAGGGAAAAACTGCACTATAATCCTATAAACATTGCCACTACCCCACTCTTGACAATAATGTTGCTATTCAACTTCCTTGTCTTACTGAAACTTGCTCTTGCTCTAACTTCATGTTTTGTTGCTATCTTCTGTGTTGCACACTTACAAGAGCAAGAATATCTGATACGGCTCAATTTCTCCCCTGTTGGAAAACTCCATTTGCATGTTCACTGCCTTGGATTCAAGCACAAACTGCGATAGCTTTGTAAAAAAAGGCAATAGACAGAAGAGAAGATATCCTGACTTCGGCAATGGTGAAACACTCTGTGGGACAATGAGAGTGATTTCCTGTCTGGCCAGGAGCTTGCAGCTCATCCTAGCAGGAATCAAGGACTTAAAAATTGCACAGTATAAGTGCCTGGCAATCAATATGTTAATTACAAGTGGACCACATTTTGCAATTAACAACCACCATTTCTGGCTCATTTTAGGAATGACATAGATGCCATTGCTTTCCCTGTGCCAAAAGGTGCTTTTGTGGAAGTCACAGATAATGATTCCTTATTGCAAAATGTAATCCAAGTGAGTCTCCATGTTTTGTAATAATGCTGATTATCCCTCCCACTTTTTCCCCCGAATTAGAAAAAAACTTACCTTTGTTTTTCCATTTTTTATGATGTGACCTTCATCCAAAATGCAGTAGTTCCATTTGATAGAGGAGAAAAATTGGACATCTTTACGAACGATTTCATAGGACGCAACGATCAAGTTATGACTGTTGACCAGAGTGCGTAATCTATCAGAAACAATGAGGGGAATATAGATTAAACTCTGACAAGATATGCTCTGAATATAATGATGAAGAGACTAAAACCATTGAGAGGAAGTTAAATGAACATACAGTGTCCAATCAATTCCATCATCATTCATTAATTTTTTCATACGGCAAGAGTTGGCTTAGATACCCTCCAATTTCAGACGCAGAATATGGACAAGATTTAAAATGATCATATTGGATGAATTAGTTGCGGTAGCATGTGGCCTCGAAGCGCCACAAAACACAAGAAAAATTTAATTTCATTTTTTAATATATTATGTACTGTAAAGCAAACAGGCAAGACTAATAGTGTGGCATATTTTACTCCTAGCTTCACTGTAACTTTGGAAATAAGTGCACTAATCTGCTATTCTAGATCTGGAGACAAGATGTATTCTCAAGCAAAAACTACCCAGTTTGCAAGCCCAGTCTGATGCTACTAAGATGAAAATATGCCAAGCTCCAGCGACGGAAATTCTCTTGTTTAGGAGGGGACTTGCGTAGAAAAATTAGAAGAGTATTGATGCTAAAGTCTACCTCTCTCTTTCCTGAGGAGGGCCTCCATAAAGAAGCGGATTTAGATATTTTCTTGATACGAATTTATCGACTTCATAAACCCAATGTCCAGTTAAGGTGGGTGGACAAATAACAAGAGATGGCAAAGGAGCACAATCGGCACTTTTCTTCAACTGTAATCATAAGAAAATAGAGATATAATTAATCTTTTTGGCAAACAATACTTGCATTTAGAAATAACATATGAATCAAAACAGACGATTTAGTTCTGCCTAAATGGTAGGGGAAAAATTTGAAAAATTCCTCTGTAAGAATGCGTGTTAACACGTCCACGGCCAAATTGTTTTTACAAAATTGTTCCTGTAGGATTCAAAAAACATGCAAAAAAACAGTAAGACTGAAATGCTTAAAACTACAGTTGTCACCGATTGCCACAACTCTGGGACTTCTGATAGTTACATACATAGCTAGAGCGGTATGACAAATTCCTTTGAGTACCTGCAGACATTGTGCTATAGCATGAAGAGAATGCGCTGTCCAAAAGACTGTTTTCATCATTATAACTATTTCAGCTCAGAGCGACCAATGGAGAAACAGTCATTATGGCTACTTTGATAGTCAACGTGTTTAACTACATATACAACCATGATTCATCCACGATGGAATGTAATATATGGGCCTATTCCTTCACTAAGGTGGCATCTGAACTTTGGAATGAAGCACAATCATGAAAAAACGATTTGCTTGTATCTAGAAAGTGTTTACCTTATAGTGTTCACTTCGAGTATAGTGGTCACCCGCAAGAATGCATATTGATTGCAAAGTTTTTCCCAAGCCCATGTCATCACAAAGAATTCCATGCAACTTGTATCTGTTCAAGAATGCTAACCAGTTGACTCCAGCCTGGAAAACGCAAAAAGTAATTTGGATGAATCAATAACCTCCTTGACTAGTAGTGCCAATTGTGCTGCAAATTACACTACGGGCAAAGAAAACTCTTCTATCTTCATGCCATTTCAACGGATGACTGACATCTTAAGAAAGAACATAATCTTAATAAATAAATAGAATAAAGGAAGAAATAAATTAGTTTGCGGTGATGATATTCTCACCGGCATTTTGTGAGAAGAGATCTGTAATTGATTTGAGCACTGTAAAACATTATTCAATTATGCTAAATTGTAATTAGGATATGGATCTTCCTCTGAACATTTGATAAATCAGCCGTCGCAGTCCTCTAAAGGTTCAAAAAACCTTCCATGGACAAGATTATCTTTTCGGATATATTATGATGCATTTGCGGTGATGTGTAAGTGTTTAATCCTTAGATTCCTCAAATTACAAGCCTAGATATCTATTTGAGTTTAGATAGCAAGAAGGGGGGGGGGACGGAAAAGAATGATAATGTGCATTTGAGTGCCTGGAGAGTATGCACATTTTTCAAGTTTTACAGATAAGACACGCTCCTTTTATGAGCCTTAGGAATTAGGTGTGAAAATGTGGCTTATCTGCAGACACCTAGGGTATTTCACAACAATTTATCAGTTGATCTTTTCATTTCATGAAGATTCTTAAAGATAAAATGTAACTTGTACCTGTTGGTATGACCTCAGCTGGCAGTTAATTTTCACAGGGATTTCATAATTTGGAATAGTCTTGGGATTGAAAAGATGTTCCAAAAACAATCGTTCTTGTTCTTTTTGAGCAAAAAGGTCTTCAGAAAAGCCAGCTGAACTAAAAGCTCCTCCATCTAAAGGCATCAGCTGGATTAGCGTTGCAAAACAATCCGTTGCCAAAAGCCGTACATGCTGAAGCTGATCGCTCATCCGACCTGTGAAGAAACGAGGTCTGATTAAAATCAATCAGGTTTGTGAAAGAGAGGAGGAACAACCCTAACTTCCAACGAGAAAAAAACCTGGATACTTCAAAGAAAAGGAAAAAGAGATACCTTTCTTCCCATAAAATAGAAAGTGTAAACAAGTAACTGTCCCGGTTAGAGAAGGATGTAAAAGCCTCGACAATGTATGGATGAGCTCAAATTTTGATTATATTCTTCCTTCTACGCAAGTTAAGAAGATAAGCATCTTTCCAGCAAGATTCTAACAGATTGATCTCCTCCAGAAATGGATAGTTGAATATGTGGCATTTAAGATTTGCTCGAATCACCTAACAAACTAAAACTATAGTTAATCTTATAATTTAATTGCAATTTCCAGTTACAATAGCTTACGGATTCAATACACAGCATAATAGAAAGAATAATGAGACGGGGGAATCGCTTTTAAATTTAGTAATCTAATTATAAGGAATAGTAGATAAGTACTGGTTTTAAGTAGTAAGATAGACTCCAATTTATTGTCCTGAATTTATTGTACTTTTACAAATAAACTAAATTTAACAAGGACAAAACAAACAAAAAACCTAACAAAAAATATTACTATTTATTATATATATATTTATTTATTAGATAACCATAATATAATCTTCCTTTCAAGCTTAATAACAGTGAATCAATGAGGTTGGTGAATTGATTGAACTAACAAAGAATACCTTTCCTCATCGCTCATTTCAGTGCTAAAAAGTTTTCTACACGACGTTGCTGCCATTACAGCAATGAATAAATTAATACTAGGGCTCAAAATCAGTAAAGGGGAGGATGAAGAGAGCCAAGAAAAAAAAAGAAAACTTACCAAGTAAAGGAACAATTAAGAATACAATGTACGGTATGATCTCAAATTGCATTTTTTCAAGTATGCATGCAATGGCTTCAATGGCACCCTCTCTTTTACTATCACAGTCTGATGCTCCTAAGTAGAGAAGAACTTTATTGATCACATCCTTCATAACGAGGCTTGAATCAATTTTCGATAAAGCTGCCAAACATCTTGAAGCTAGATGTCGAACAGCCGAGTAAGGGTGAGTGATTAGCAGGCAAATATGAGGCAGCAATGTTTTAACCTGGTAAAGCAAATGAGACACTTTAAAATATATATATATTTCATTTATTAAGTAACTAGCACCTTTGCATGTAATACCTATAAAGATTAACTACTTTTTAAGTCAGATCTATATCTAAGCTAGTTTTACATTATAGAATGAAGTATTTTTTTATCCTAATCAATAAGTTGTACATTTATTGAACAATAAAAAAAAGAAGAAAAAAAGAAAAAAAAACATTTGAAATAATAACAACAAAACTAGGGACAGGAAAGGGCAGACTTCATTTAATTCATCCACCATTTTACACTTCCAATTTGAAGCAGAGAACAGTATGTACTTACATACTAAGCTTTTTTATTAAAGCTGAGAGATTTCATAAAGGAGTTTTCATGCTGGATCAATGACAAAATGACGATTTTAGTCTACAACACAAAAAGTAGTGCCTGCGGAGTGGAGTCAGCTCTATTTATTTTTATTAAAGATTGATTAGCCCTCGTCTTTTGAATATACCAATGTGCATGCGTCTTAATTCAGTTCAATTTTTACTTATCATTATTCATTATCATTATCATTATTCACAGAGTATTCTTATTTAGATGGAACATCCCATTTTATAAAAGTTTTCACTTCAGAGATTTGCTATTTGGTGCGGCACTGGTTTTTACATCAGAGCAGCAACTATAGACGTGTTTTTGGTCTGGTTAGACCTATCAATCTGAGAGGAAATTTTCTGAATAAGTCTCAGGAAACGTGTTCTCACTAGAAAAAAATAACCTGTCTACAGTTCAGTTCTAATTGTAAAGACTCGACAGGCTTCATGAAATAGAGAATCTCACCTCTGACAAAAGCGATGCATCAACAGAGCCAATCGTTACTTCCAACACTTGGAGGCTGGTGATTAGAGTTTCAGCAGAAGCATTGTTGTTCACAAAGGTACCAGCATCTGTGTACAAAATAGGCAGAGAAATAGATACAAAAAATTTCGAAATTTCTCATGAATCTAAAAATCATTGGATTCAGGGACAAGGATATCTTGTGTTAATAGTGTAATCTATATTCAGATATAGAATTTGTGTGCAATTTGTCATTCTAAAATATTTGGGGCTAACAGAACATAAATTTAAAATTGATATGTAACTGGACAAAATAATGGAATGAAGTAAAAAAAAAAAGATATATACCTACCCACAAATTTAAAATAATCAGTGCAAGAGGAAATTAAGTTTGCTGGATTTAAAATTTTTACTTTGGCGCTTATTAGGGATGAAATTACTAAGGTGATGATACTTGAAGTTTTGATGAGTATCTAATATAATTTTTTTTAAGACTTAACTTCTTTGTATAAAAGGTGAACTCATCATTTTTGGTTTATTAACCAATCTCCTACTCTGAAAATAGTTTTCTCCAAGATTACTAAGTGATTAAGAACATACTCATAAAATTTCAGAGTAGAATGTTTCAAACTTCCCTAAGTAGAGTAAGAAAAGAAAGCGAGGGCTCAAGAAGAAAATTAGGCAATATGTAATTGGGAATCAAAGTTTCCCAACAAAGCCAAGGGCCAGGAATGGGACAGCTCCAAGATATTATTGGGAAGTTAGGGGTGGTTATTCAAAGAGTGAGCGATTACCATGTGTACATAAATGCATGTGTATGTGTTTGGTAGTCAAATTTTCCTGGAAAAGTAGGTTTTAGCCAGAAAAAGTTCTTATTCCCAGGAATAGGCAAGTTCCTTGGATGCTGCTTCCGCCGAGCAAGCAGAGCAGTTAAGACTGATTCAAGTTGAGGTTTTTGCAACAAAGGCTGCAGTGATCTCAGACAGTAGTCTACCATCGATTTGATTTTTGCAACATACTTGTGATCACAAGTTCCTTTTGGGGGATTGTTTTTTCTTACAGGGGAAATCCAATAAAATACTTGAGCAAATCGGTACACCTGCCTTTTTGTAAAACAAGAATTGGTCAATGGAAATTTGCCAACAGCAGATGTCACTTGATTCCTTTGTGAAAAACTCGGTCCATTTGATTCTGAGACTAAACATTTGTTGAATTTGTTGGAGTCAAACATTTACGACGCACTAAGTTGAAGCTGAACCTCTTAGCACTGAGGTGCTTGAAATTTTTGGAAAAATTGAGGTATCAGTAATTTTGGACAAAGTTCCTTTGAGGTAGACTTTGCTGAAAAATTTAATTTCAAAACTTAGGTAATGTGCAACCTTGTGACACCAATTGAAATTTTTTATGAGCCTTTAGACCTTTTGTGATTTTCAGAAATGAAACTTGTTTGGCTTGAAATCTCAAAATGCTACATACCTCCTTCATTTATCACAGGCTTCAATTATTAAGTGCTAAATTTATTTAAGAAATCAAAAATATACTGACCGAAATTACTTAAGTCTATGGTATTCTTCACTACAACCACCATAATCTCCCACAAATCAGGCAAATTTTTTGGCAGTTCAGCACCAAAGTGAGAGACTATTGCATTAAAAGCGTAACTCGCGCCACGTTGCTGGATTTGATTTTGTTTCTGAGTCTGTGAATATAAAAAAATAAGAACATTGAAGCATCAAGCCATAGTGAAAAGAAACAAGAATAAAAAAAAGAGGGGAAAACAGCAGAAATTCTAAATGCAAAAATGTGTATAAAGTTCTCTAGGGCAGATCACATAATAAAATATGTTTCGCAACAAGAGAAGTAAATTTTTAACCCTGAATAAGGTACCATACTATGAAAGCAAACTCCACTTTTACCTACAGTCTGTTACTATAAAGGTTTGCTTATGGCAGCTCTAAGATACCATAAAAGATTAAAATGTCATCATGATAAGTTTTTAAATCTTTAGGGGCTGTTTGGAATTTTTACGGGGGCTAATTTTTGGATTGAAAGAAAATTTTATCTGTCAGCACATGCAATAAAAGACAACTTGGTCTTACCATAATTAAGTACATGGACTTAAAATAAAGCGTTTGAGAATTTAAAAAAACTTGTGCCTAGTTAAATAAACGTTTAATGACCCTACCACTAGCATGAGATGCCAAGTTACCTGAAAACTATACATGTACATCAATCAATTCATACCCATTCACCAAGCCACTTGAAGATAAGTGCCACTATGAAGTAAGCATGACGACATCGCACTTATGACTCCCAAATTACTGGAACGAGCTTTCGTATCATTATCATCCCACAGAGTAGGTTTTCAAAGGGTCAACTAAAATTGATGACAAAATTCAAATTATATCTTGCCAGTGATTCTTTTAATCATTTTAACTGAACAAAATTACCTCATCATCTGCAGTGAGAAGTTGATTCAGCGGTATATCAGTTTTCGGAGGTCTTCCAGGTCCGGCACCTGTGCCGCCACAGGAGCCTTTTAAAACCGTCTTTTCAGCCATCTACAAGGAACATCAAGCGGAAGCTTTAGTCATAACCCTGTATTAAACATTGAGCAGATCTTTGTTCTCCGTTTATGGCTTGATCTCTCTCAGCCTAGCCTATAACCTCATGCTGATTGACAGTAAACAGCAATGCTGCCATGTATTCCTGCACTATAGATTCTGCCACCATATTGACCAAGACACGTCAACTCAAAAGCAATGAAAAAGAAAAACTCAAGTTGTGGAAAATGTGTGCGTGATGAGTTCCTCTTTTAGTAAACCAGACTCGTTAGGAGTTTCTCAGATAAAAAGCAATTTCCTTGCAAATCTCTCCTCAAACATCAAATTTTCAGTTCTATGAAAAGCTCTATGTATAATAAACAAATCGCTTCTTATAAATTTGATTCATCTCTTTGGGGTATGGACTATGTAATCTTACTTTTGGCGGACTCATACTTTAAAAAATGTTGAGCAAATTAGATCCAAACGAGAAGTGAAATAAAATCAGTCAAACAAAAAAATTCTCCTCATTCAAAAGAGAGACTAGGAGTCCAAGTAATTCTTCCTCCATAAAAGTGATTTTACAGCTTAGTACCTTCTGACGATTAACAAGAGAAATGATGCCATGGTAATTTTGATTAGAAATGGGGGAGGAGTTGACTCCTGATTCTACACTGTTGCTCAAATCACCATCATTACAGTTTCTTGTTGTCTTGTTGCTGTTTTTGTCCGGCTGAAACAAATTAATGGAATTTTTAGGATATTGGAAGAAAAAAGGAACTTGCGAAAGTTTACACATGACTCAGAAAATCTCAGTCAAACATGAAATGTTATAAAACTACGAAATAGTACATTTACCTTGGAAAAATACATTTTAAAAAAATAGTTTCGAGAAAAAAGAGTTTAAGGTTTTTATCTTGCCTTGATAGGAACTCAGAAATGTCAGAGTATAACTTCACAGCCTTTTTTAGCGCTGAAATAAAATAAATCCAAATAAATTTATTCTTAGCATCTACAGAATATTTTCCATGGAATCATCAAGTATATATTCAAGCTTCTACCCAAATTGATGAAAGAATAATCTCCAGAAAAAATTGTTTTACAGAGTTAGAGTCCTTTTATATTTAAAGATGGAATAATATCCTCAATAACTCCGATGTCAAGAGAGAGAAAAATTAAAACTTACGTAAATTTGAGGGGTGAATTCAGGGTCAGAGCAGAGTAAAGCACACAAATTAGTGATGATTTTAGTGTTGGGGCAAGGTTGGCGTTGGGTACACAGCTCCATCAGTTGTGAGAGATGCAAGGCAGCTAAATGCTGAAAAGGAAAATTTGACAAATATGAGATAACAATATCATATTCAGAGCTACAAATATAAATTGCAACAAAGAGTGTTTTCAGAGATCCAGAGATAAAATGCTTTCTTTCACTCAACTAATGGTGAAACATTTCACCTGTTTGCACAGTGGGTACCTTCTAAAATAGTTAACTAGGATTCAATTTTTTTCATTTGTTCGAAAAATTGCATGGTTCATAAAAGAAGAGGAGAGAACGGAGCCGCAGGTCATCACATCCAAGGCAATAGAGCTAAGAGTATTCAGAAAAACTAAAAAGAACAGCAAAGCAATATCATAATGTGAAGCACTATTTGATGAGGTACTATCAAAGTTTGAGGTTTTTCATAAAAAAGTTGTAAATACATACTTAAATCATATAAAAATAGTCAGAGATAGAGGCAATGGCAAAGCTCTTGTCTGCTCACCCATCCCAGTCTAATGCTCCAGACTGAAATTCTATGGACATGCTTCAGTCTTTTTCCTCCAGTTTTTTTAGTCATTCAGTTATGACAAAGCTTAAGGATATTGCTTGAGGTATGAAAGCAGCAGCTCATTTGACTTATTTCTCAATGTGTCAGTAGGGATGTTCAAACAAATCCTTGTCAGTTAGCTTTCGATTACAGCTTGTTTTGAAATACCAATAAACTTCAATAAGGCTGCTCTTGCCAGAAACAGGCAGCTTTAATGGAGCTGTACAACCTCTGAGTTGGAGCATCGTTGCCTTGCATATCTATTCATTGGGTTGCTTGGCCCAAAATAGTGATGAATATTACAGTAGTTCATTGTCGCTAGCTTCAAAAACTCCGAAAGGTAAGGGTCCTCTTATCTTTACAACTTCTTAAAAGAACTATTATGATCATAGCTTATCGAAAACCTGTAGGACAACCCTGTGTGCCAGCACTAGGGTTGGAATATGCATTGCTCTTTTTGATGCATTAAGCAAAATTGGTATGAATAATTACTTACTTGCAGGTGTTCGTTTTTCTCTTTCTTGATTGATTCCATGAGAGGCTTAATGACAGGGTTCAGTTTTTCTGGTAAACATTTGAGCATCAAAACTGCTCCAGCAAGAGCAGCTTGCGTTCTGTCAAGAATTAAAGAAAAAGCTACTTTTGAGAGTCCTAATTGTGAAAATTTAAATCATGTTGATAGATACAAGAAAATACTTGTAGTAGTTACGTTGCATCTGAATAAAATTTCTTCTTCAAAAAAAAAAAAAATGTGAAAATTGGTGAGACAAAATACACTTGCTCCTGTTATTCAATGCTCACAAACTATATGAGAACTGAGAAAAACCTTAGGACTTACAATGAGTGTCATTTTAGTAGGAGCAAAGACACAGAAAAAGGGACATGAAGAAGATAGATCTTTCGATAATTATAGCTCACGCTGACTTAAAAAATAAAATACTAGTATTTCGGAGAAATGGTCTAGTAAATTTTTGGGTATGATTGAACACACTGAGATTTTTTTATTCTAAAAAATGAATCAAATACTATCAAGTAAATTGCAAGAAGAGTGAACTTTTTTCAAAGAGATTGATGCAGAAACGACCATTTTCCTTCCAGCCTAGATTTGCTTGATTTTTGGTACACTGGATGAGAGTGTATAATGGGAATCTTTTTCAAAAACAGCCCCTAAAAAGAAGCTCTTGAACTTTTTGGTAAAAGTACAGATAAATCAGTTTGAGGTCTTTCCATTAAGAAAAGTTTAACTTAATCTAATGATCCATACATAGTTGTAGGCAGTTGAAGGTTCCACCTTTGATGCAGCGTGGCAGCTTCGTACTGGTGCGTATTAGAGTTCTAAAAATTTATTTTTTACTCTAATTTTAATTTTTGGTATTTCTTGGCTTTGTTTCCCCGCGAAATGGTGTGGACCCAGCACCATTTCTCCACCTTGTTACATACAGTTTCGGGCCACTTTTTAGTGTTTAATTTTTAAAATTTGTACGCACACTTCGGGGTATGTGCTTCTCTCGTTCGAGAGCGGGCGGTTGCGTCTAGATGCGTTCGCATCTCCAACCAGTCCGATAATCATTTTTCTTGGGTTTTCCTTGTTTTGTTATGAGAGTTGTTCAGCAGCGACGGTAGATGGCGCGAGGATCACACTTTTGTGTCATGCCTCGGGTCATATCCATGACGGCGTTTTAATGCCGTCTTGGATTTTGCGGCATGTTAAGTTGGGTTCACTGCTGAGTGTGATCTTCTGATGAGGTCTAATAAGGCCCAAACCGGTAAAGATCTCTCGGCGTGACTCCAACTTGATATTCCATTGCGAACTGCCTGAGCTGAACACTCTCCCCCCTCAGTTTCGTACTGGTGCGTATTAGAGTTCTAAAAATTTATTTTTTACTCTAATTTTAATTTTTGGTATTTCTTGGCTTTGTTTCCCCGCGAAATGGTGTGGACCCAGCACCATTTCTCCACCTTGTTACATACAGTTTCGGGCCACTTTTTAGTGTTTAATTTTTAAAACTTTGATGCAGCGCTCCCATCTATGAAGGAGGAGGGGGGCTGAACCAAAAGTCTGCCATATTTCAATGTCTCACATACTACTACCTATATCATCCCTGAAAAGATGAATCGTATCTAAAGGAGCCAAATCTAATGAGACAACCTCCTTCTAGATTTGTTTACCCATTCTCTGAAAAGATTTGCTCTTCTCCTGTAGTGGGTTTAAGTATAAATATTTATACATTAGGTGTTCAAATAAATTTTGTGATTTAATTTGAATGGAAGAACAAAAAAAAAAAAAAAAAAAAAAGAGTTGAAAAATTAAGTTATTCATGCGTAGGCATGAAATGGTCTATGATTATTGTCTAATACAATATGAAGACAATAAATTAGTGCTTGACCTTTGTCTTCTAAAATCTGATGATGTGGAGAAGAAATGAAGTCAGCTTAAATTATTTCCAGGTATTTTTAAGTATGTTAGTTTTAAAATTGGTAATTTTGAGAAAACATACATCAAAAATAGTTCCCTACACTGCGTACTAAAAGGAGATCTTCTGAAACGTTGAACTACACTTGTTTTATGTGCACATGTTAATTATGCATGTTTCATTACGCAATAAACTAGTGATTTTTTCCAGTCTCTCAAAAGTCTTGCAACTTCATATTTTGCTTAAAATCAAACTTGATTCTTGAAAAAGTGTATTTAATTTAAAAAAATAACATACCTCACAAGATGTTTTGACTGCTCTGCACTGATTTGAAAAGCGTTCATTTGTACAGACTTTCTTCTGTCTTCTAAAACATCTAAAATCTGTTTCTTCTTCAATGATTTAATCAAATCCTGCATGTTTGAGTTGGTCAGTTGTTGAATTTGATCTAATGTTAATACCTACACAAATTTCAACCTTTGAAGTAAAATCATAATGACAGCTAAGTAGAAGCAAAAAGTACTAGACTTAAAACCAGATACACATGAATGATGGCATCTTATACCCTCTTGCCATTGTGCAGCACCAGTTGCATTGTAAGTTCATTTAATTGCAAGACAAAGAATGTACTGTCTGTACATCTTAAGTCTCTTAAATGATGGCTCAAATTTAAATGCGACCATCTGCCTGGCTAGACACTGGGAAGAAAGTGAAATGCCTCCAATCCTCTCCACAGACACTCAAAATGGATTTTTTGTATTAAACCTGATGTTCATAACACTGATCCTTGCATTGACAAAAAATTCAATTTTCATTAATGAGAGACGTGAAATCTTCCCTAGATTCAAGCAGTAAAAAGTTAATACAGGAGGGGAGGGTATTAAAGTTGTTTGCAAAAACTAATGCATGTTATGAAGCTGATGATACAGCTGATAGAGTCTTTCTCATAAATTTCTTCCATCTATTCTAGTTCATGAGATAAGAAGAAGGAATCTCATTCTTAAATGTGCCCTCATACAAAAATTATTAATCTCTCCTATACTCAGAGGACCCTGCAAACCTCTTATGGGGATGTTTGCCATGATCGGCATCCCATTTTTTTATGGCATTCAACACCTGTATGGATGCTGATCAAATATCATCATTGCGCCAACTTTCTACGAGCTATTGTTTTTGCACAATCTCAGGTTGAATTTTTAATAATTCCTTGAATAGAAGGAGACAGCGTGGCAATGGAGTGTCAAAGCGACTCCTCTTTCTTTCAACACTGGAAAACGATCTGGATACAAACAAGGAAAAACCCGGCCAGTGAGAGGTAAGGAAGACAGTGGGAGAAAGAGAAACTTATTTATATGGTTGAGCAAAAAAGTGCGTAGAATCCGAGATAAGACTGCCACACGGTTTTCCTGATTTTTTGTTGACACATAGCCAACTGTACTTGAGTGTACTGAAATGAGGGATCTCTTTGACTCTGTATCACTGCGCTGTTTCCTATTAGTCAAGGAATTATCGAAACTTCAGCTGCAGATTGAGTGAAAACGGTAGCTCGTAAGAAGTTGGTGCAATGATGGCTTTTGATCAGCATCCATAGATGAATTGAATGCAATAAAAAAAAATGGGAAGTCGATCATGGCACCCATCCCCATAAGAGGTTTGCAGGGTCCTTTTTTTTGTATACTAATTTTTTCTTTAATTATGCTTCGTTTCTTATTATATTGCTTCCATGAGTTTCATTTTTTGGAGCACTGGAATTTAAGGAAGAGCTGACTTACCTTTCCGTACTGAGAATCATCGAAAGACAGGCCATGATGTTTCAACATTGAGATGAGATCTCTTACTTCTTGCAGAAGCTTGGTATAAGAGGAGGCTATTTCATCAAAGAAAAGCCCCTCATTCAAGCAGAAAAGAAGCCTATCTTTAAGAAGAGGGGGGCAAGGAGACGGAGCAGCCAAACGTGCCCACTCAGCCATGACAAGTCCAATTACAGTTCGTTGCAAAGCTGACTTTGAATTTAGATAGACTAGAAGCACTTTGATGAAGCAATTGATTGGGGACTCCGACTCCTCATCATATATCACGCCTGGGGCTGGTTTCACCAGATGAACAGAGAGTGCACCTAAAATTAAAATCAATCACTCGAGTTAAGTAGCTTGTACATTCTAGAAGGCCAACGATTCCTGCGATAATAAAGAGGGTGTAAAGAGTCAATAGCCCTCCCGCCAAAATTTTGAAACTTGTGTTTTCGGTTTCCTCCGCCAACAGCGCGCAGGCGGAGGAACCCGAAAACAAAAGTCAGGCCTTCAGCCATTCCCGTTCCTAAACCTGTGTGGATTGGTCTTGCGTGATGTAAGTTGTCTTTTGAAATCAGCCCTTCGAGGCTGAATCCTCGTTTTCTCTTTAGTTTTAGTGTTTTATGACTTGTACGGTCTCGCGTAGAGGTTGGGCAAGTTAGGGGGGTTCCTCCTAACTCCGTGTTCTTTTCTTTTTTTTGATGTCCCATCCGTCATCCCTTCGGGACTCCGGTCCCCCAAGGCGGCTTTTCCCCTAACGGGAAAAGTCGACCTTTACAAGGGAAATACCTATAAGGTGGTTTTGGTCTTGCCTATAAGTGGAGCAAAGGACTAATGTGTTGTAAGTATGTAGTCCAGTCAATCTGGCCCAAAAAAGGGGTCTACTTTGCGAAAATCTGAGGAGAAAAAAGTAAGACGGATTCCTATGTAATTTGGGTCGCTGAATCCGAATCTGATGTTTGCCAACAAAAATTTTGACCGGAAATGGCCGCCATCTTGAAAAAATGGCGGAAAATCACGTTTTTTCCCCAAAATCCCCCAAAATCTCACTTATTTTGGGGTTTTCGACAAAATAAGTTATCTTCACTTTTAAAGTACGTAAAATTTCCTATCAAACGGCTTTTAGATTTTTGAAATCGAACAATTAGGGTAAAAGTTATGGGCGATCGCGTTAGGGGTGGTTTTAGGGGTTGATGAATTTTTCACCAAAATTGCTGCGTAAAAACGCTGTAACGCCGTTGGAAGTGAAACAAAAATTCCGAAAATGGTTTGCATATGTCCCCCTGGGTACCAGTGACTCTCCGCCATGAAGAAATCCCCCACCCCCGCCCCTCCCCCCGCGCCCCTCATTCAATGTGCACTTTTTTCAATTAAATCACACTAATTACAGATGCCGAAAATGTATGCAAAACCCTCATGGATCACTTGGTTTTCCAACTCTCATCACCCCCCTTAATCCCGTTATGACCCCCCTTACCTACCCCTCCCCCGTCAACCCCCTCCCGCCCCTCCATCCCTCCACCCCAAACCCTTATTAGCCATATAAGAGCCACCGAACCGATTCTGAAAGCAAGATTTTTTTTTTTTATTTTTGTTTTTTTTACAGGCGGCGAAAATCTTTTAAAGACTTCATCTTAGGCAGCTAGGAACTCAAGATGGATGTGTGGGATTTCCACCCACTAAAAACCCCTCCGCTTTGAGTGAGCAAATTGAAAAAAAAGAGCACCGAATGAATGTTGTCTTGAATAGCTGTTTCTCTGTAACATTTTCCATAAATCCGCTCCAACCCGGTAAATTCGATATTATACTGACCGCTGAAATTACAGAGTGAGAAATCGCGTTGCCTTTTTTTTGGCACTTCGGTTTGCTCTCAACTTTTTTGTTATTTAGAATGATAGTATGAAGTAGGAGCTTCAGAGAATTTGGAATGTCTGATTCTGCGTTCTTAAAAAAATCATGAGATGCAGGATAGTTGTCTGTGTCGTAACCCTTCGTTCTGATATCCTCGAGAATCATTTTTGCAGCAGTTTCCACGATACGTAGCCTTTCAGCGTTTTTATTGCTTAAAACCTGATTTTACCAAGCTTCGTTGAGAATCTTATCACCAAAAACGGGAAAAGATATCACTCATTGGTTTGATTTGGTTATTTTTTTAAGAACGGGGAATCAGACATTCCTGAGTCTCTGAAGCTCCTACTTGATACTATTATTCTAAATAACAAAAAAGTTAAGAGTAAACCGAAGTTCCAAAAAAAAGTGAACGCGATTTCTCACTCTGCAATTTCAGCAGTCAGACCTCGGTCATATAATTCGCCCATCCAAATCGGAGTTTCATTGTATGTGTGCTAAAAATTCAGATCGAAAAAACTGATTGGTGTATTGAATCTCTCGCCTACGTTGCACCGTACCATGAAATTTTGAAATTTGAAACCGCTGCTATTCTGCATGGACCTGTAAAAATCAATTTCGACGCTTTCTTTCAGTTCATATTCGATAATGCGGATTTAAATTGTCAAGACGCTTGATGGAATGAACACCTTCCATGCTATGGGCGGCGTAAGGTGTATCACACCACAATCATCAGTTTACCCTGATTAAGTAATACCTCGTAATTTATCTCAAAATCCGCCGGTAAAATAGCTCGGGCCTCTGGAGTAACACCCGTTGAAATTTTTGAAAAGAAACGCTACGATGGAATGAAAGACGTCAAAATTCTTGATTTGCAGACTGTTAATAAATTGCCTGGTCGTTATGAGATCTTAACGCTGGATTTTTTGTGGATTTATGGACATTTGATTAAAATACCGAATTTACCGAGTCTGAGCGGATTTATGGAAAATGTCATAGAGAAAAAGCTATCCCTGGTAAAAATTATCAACAGGAGCTGCGTTATTCAAAATACCTTAGGAATTCTTATAGCTGGATATAGAAGACGATAGAAAATTATTTAACTGGCTGTAGAGAGCGAAGAATTTCACACAGCCGGGCTACACGAAGCGATAAAAAATTATACAGCCGGGCTACACGAAGCGATAAAAAAATATAAAGCCGGGCTATGGTTCCTATCGCCAGGCTATACAGTATATAGCCTTGCTGTAGCTTTTTTGCCACGGTCTATAAAAGGCTATAAGAAATTGCATAGTCAGCCACAGAAGCTATAGGAAAACCGACAGCCGTCTGTAGTATAGTCTGTAGTGTCTATAGTATTTTGGAACACAGATCCTACTGCCAATTTTTACCAGGGATTCAAGACAACATTCATTCGGTGCTCTTTTTTTCAATTTGCTCACTCAAAGCGGAGGGGTTTTTAGTGGGTGGAAATCCCACACATCCATCTTGAGTTCCTAGCTGCCTAAGATGAAGTCTTTAAAAGATTTTCGCCGCCTGTGAAAAAAAAAAAAAAAAAAAAAAAAAAAATCTTGCTTTCAGAATCGGTTCGGTGGCTCTTACATGGCTAATAAGGGTTTGGGGTGGAGGGATGGAGGGGCGGGGAGGGGGTTGACGGGGGAGGGGTAGGTGAGGGGGGTCATAACGGGATTAAGGGGGGTGATGAGAGTTGGAAAACCAAGTGATCCATGAGGGTTTTGCATACATTTTCGGCATCTGTAATTAGTGTGATTTAATTGAAAAAAGTGCACATTGAATGAGGGGCGCGGGGGGAGGGGCGGGGGTGGGGGATTTCTTCATGGCGGAGAGTCACTGGTACCCAGGGGGACATATGCAAACCATTTTCGGAATTTTTGTTTCACTTCCAACGGCGTTACAGCGTTTTTACGCAGCAATTTTGGTGAAAAATTCATCAACCCCTAAAACCACCCCTAACGCGATCGCCCATAACTTTTACCCTAATTGTTCGATTTCAAAAATCTAAAAGCCGTTTGATAGGAAATTTTACGTACTTTAAAAGTGAAGATAACTTATTTTGTCGAAAACCCCAAAATAAGTGAGATTTTGGGGGATTTTGGGGAAAAAACGTGATTTTCCGCCATTTTTTCAAGATGGCGGCCATTTCCGGTCAAAATTTTTGTTGGCAAACATCAGATTCGGATTCAGCGACCCAAATTACATAGGAATCCGTCTTACTTTTTTCTCCTCAGATTTTCGCAAAATAAAATGCCAGATTGACTGGACTAATGAGATTGCACAGTGGTTTGATGTTTAAGTCACCAATCAACCAACTTAAAATGAAGTTTGCTAGATAGAGTTTGACACATGTACTGATGTGGAGTACTGAAAATATCTTGATTTTGACTAAATCCATACGAATCTAAAATTTACTAGTCTTACCTAGCATTTTAGAGGCCATGAATCTGGCTTTCATTGCATTGATTTCTCGGATATTCGATGGAACGATTTCAGCACCACCAATAAAGAGCTTCAGTTCAATTGAGCTACTGCTTGTGTCGGCTAGAGCATTCAAGCCTAAACTACGACGATATTTGGGATCCTGGAATGAAAAATTTATAAAACTATACTTGCACTTACTTACAAATCACGGAAAACGAAGAAAAAGAAGCAAAGAGAATAATGCAAATTGATTAATATTTTAACTTTACTAACTTAATTTTTGGAAATACAATCATAATTAAAACTTTTTTCTAAATTTTTTTTTTTAAATGATAACAGCTGTCATAATTTAGAAATAGATGAAATAGGAAAGCATTAAACATAAAAGCATGATACATAAAAAATAAAATTTGAGGAAAATTAATCATTTGGAGAGATTTATGTAAATACGGCAATGGACCACTAGACAAGGTACGAATTTAAGCAATCTGATACATATTCCTTAATTTCTTGTAGAACACGATTTGCGCGACGAAAATTACTGAAACCAACTTAATGAAGATATTAACGTTTTTATTTCACACTGGTTACGAGGAATTTGAACTGCCCGCTCACACGAAACTCAAAGCGCGCACTACAACGGTTTCATCAAGCTTCTCAATCGAGCAATGTTCATTTCCCACCATGTGTTGCTCTAACTATAAGCAATTTGCTATAGCTCAGCTAAAGCATCAAGATTGAGGTTGCCAGATTTTTATATCGCAGAGACTGTCATGATAACGTTTAGCGCGCGATGTGAATCACATAGAGCATTGAGTTTTCATGAGCGGATGGTTTGAATTCACGCATCAAGAATCATTAAATATCTTTGTAAGGAGTTGATATCGGTAATTTTTGTTGTGCGCATCGTGTTTTACGTAAAATTTTGGTTAAGGAACAAGTATCAGAATGCTGAAATTCGTACCTTGTCTAGTGGTCCATTGAATCAGTGAGAACGAAAACACACTAACTCAAAAAAATGAAAATAATCAAGACACACACAAAACTGCACAGTGGGTGAGGAAGTTAGCATAGGAAAAATATTTTTGGTGCCGAAGGACAAGCACTTAAGGACATTTTAAAGGTAAAAGCTGGAATAGATGAGCTAACTTAAATGACCTTTATGAAAATTGACTGCCTTAAATGAAAATTGAGCATTTTCCAGTTACGGAGTTGGTGTGTTTCCATTCCCACTGATCAATTAAGAAACCATTTTTTGTAGTCGGCCATCGATGTGAGACCTTGCACAGGAGAAGGGACTTAAATACAGAAAAACTCGAATTTTAGATATTGATGTAACCATTTAAAGGGTATTTTACAAACATTTTGGCACAAAAAACGCTGAAAAGTGTCAAATCCTACCAGAGTTGTGAAATTTGAATTAGGCAGTTCGAAGAAAGCAGCTCTAAAAAAATCAATTTGGAGAGTAAATCTACCAACCAAATGCATAGCTCAAAATTTTTCGGTAAAAATGCAAAGTTATGTCTTCTGTTGATAGTATAATGGAATACACTACTTAGAACTTAATATCTCAGATACTAAATGGAGTTTTCCGGCAAAAATTTCGATGACCGAAATCATAGCCAAATAAAGCAAAAACTACTGTTCTAAAAAAATCGCTTCCATGGGTGGTCTAGCACAGTAATATCCCTTGCAAAGCAACATAATTTCTTCAACTTTCACTTCCTAAAAGAATTTGGTTGAAGAAAACTTGGAGAATAAAATTTCACTCAATTGTGCAATGTATGAAGGTTTTTAAACTACTTACTTTGAGCTCAAATTGATTAGCCTTAATCAAGAGAGAGGAATCAAACGGAATTTTGGAGGGCTGTACGGCAAGACAGAGCCAAGAGCTCAGGTAAGGACAAGCTGCGACTAGAAGAGTTTCCAATTTACTTAAGTTGACTAGATTATCCCAGACCTAATAAGAACAAAAATTGCCCGATATGTTGAAAGACTGCTATATAGTCAAGAAACAAGAGGTAAGTAAAGGGAAAAATTTTAAAGCAATGTTCAGATTTTGACTTCCAAAAACAAATCGCTTACTATGATAGATTAAATATACATGAAATGTAGTTCCAATTGCATCGAGTTTTGCAAAACCATGCCATGTTCATTTTCCCCCTCTTAATTAATTTCTGAGACATTTCTTTTACTAAATGCTCTAATGCAAAAGACTTATAGGCAAAAGCAATAAAAGCTCGTATTCAAAAGGATTTTATTAGCATGACACATTTTAGATCCTATGAACCATTATCTTAGAGCAAAGAAGAAAACTTATAGAAGTTTTTAAGAGTTGAAGTCAAGTAACTTTCCATTTAAAAATAAAGTATGACGGGAAGTCTACGACGTCACAAGCTGAGATACGTGGTTTGGAAAGAGGTTGTTCCATCTACCATTGAAACTGGGCCCAGAATGAAATCTCCTCATCTTTTCAGGTATCAAAGGGCATGGTCAGGGACACCCAAAAATGGTTGAATTTTTTCCAAATTCCCCCCTGGGGAGGGGGGGCGGGGGGTTATATGAAAAACGGTTTTTTTGGCTCTAACTTTTGAACGGTTTGAGATATCGATTTGAACTTTTTTTTAAATGAAAGGTCGTTTAAAGAGCTTTCTTTTGGTATATTATGTTTAATAGTTAGGTCAATTTTTGACCAATTTATGGCCTGTCAAAAATTTTCCATGAGTCCAAAAATCAGATTTCTGTAGTTTAGAGCAGCGACGATCGCATGCAGATGAACAAAAAACTGTTCAACTTATAGCCCTCTCTCTGACGGTTAAAATGAGCCCAAGATCATCTTGGGGAAACGATTTGTCTCCGAGTTATGCTTCTTCAAAGTTGGCGCGGCGGGGTCCGCTTCCGCGGGGCAGCGCTCCGGAGTACGATAGTTCACTCCCGTCCCCCTCCCGTCATGCCACGCGACGCAAACCGAGGAAGACTACCTTTAATGATCATTTGAACAGATAAATGCACACAATATACGCTATTATGGTGTACAAGTATTATTAAAATTATATTAATATAATAAATAGAAGAGTGGAATCTCACCGAATTTATCATCACCGCAATCCATAGGATCATCGGCAGTGTGATCCGCATTTTCATCCTCATCTTCGTCGTCGTCGTCTGAAAAGCCAAAATCGACTTTTCTGAGAGGGAAGCACTCGTTCAAAAAGGCTGAAGGCGCTGGTTTTTTGTGATAGCGCCCGTAAAACAAATACCACAGTATAGTTACGACGTGAGCACAAGGATTGATGGTACGCGCACCGTTCTTACATGTGCAGTAACTTGCTTTAATGGCCTCGCTGGATTTTTTACTGGTATCGATTAATATAAATATATGATATTCTTTTTTTGATTTATGCCTCGATAGGATCCGCGATCGAAGAAAAAGAGGCGAATTTACGGAAATATCATATTTTTGAAAATCTGGCAAAAAGTTATCCTTCGTCACTTGAAAGCAATATTTTCCATTAGCAAAATGGTCTGCAATATAACTTGCTGCAAGTCCAATTTGATAACTTCCCGAGAGGGTGTCAAGATCTTCGCTCCTCCACTGTTCTAATTGTTTAAAATGATCTGTCGTCAGGTTTTCAAAAACTACTTTTTTTCGGAGCCATTTCTCGTCCTCAACAATTTGTTGCACAATATTCGGCTCATTTAATTTTTGGAGCATTTGAATGGCAATTTTTGCGTCGTCACCATCACTTTGCAGGCGTTGAAAATATAAATTATGTATCGCGGACACTATGCGATAGTCGTCAAACAAATTGCCGGATCCAGGTATATTGCTTCTCATTTTATAGAGCGTTTTCAATATAATTTTAATAATACTTGTACACCATAATAGCGTATATTGTGTGCATTTATCTGTTCAAATGATCATTAAAGGTAGTCTTCCTCGGTTTGCGTCGCGTGGCATGACGGGAGGGGGACGGGAGTGAACTATCGTACTCCGGAGCGCTGCCCCGCGGAAGCGGACCCCGCCGCGCCAACTTTGAAGAAGCATAACTCGGAGACAAATCGTTTCCCCAAGATGATCTTGGGCTCATTTTAACCGTCAGAGAGAGGGCTATAAGTTGAACAGTTTTTTGTTCATCTGCATGCGATCGTCGCTGCTCTAAACTACAGAAATCTGATTTTTGGACTCATGGAAAATTTTTGACAGGCCATAAATTGGTCAAAAATTGACCTAACTATTAAACATAATATACCAAAAGAAAGCTCTTTAAACGACCTTTCATTTAAAAAAAAAGTTCAAATCGATATCTCAAACCGTTCAAAAGTTAGAGCCAAAAAACCGTTTTTCATATAACCCCCCGCCCCCCCTCCCCAGGGGGGAATTTGGAAAAAATTCAACCATTTTTGGGTGTCCCTGACCATGCCCTTTGATACCTGAAAAGATAAGGAGATTTCATTCTGGGCCCAGTTTCAATGGTAGATGGAACAACCTCTTTCACATTCAATATTGCCTTTATAAAACTTCTTTCATCATGTAACACAGGACAGTTAATTTGAATTTACTTGTGTTTTAGATCAATTATCAAAGGGAAGTTCACTACTGGTGCTGCAAATCTATGAGATCAAACATTTTAGGTGCATCTGCATGGTATCCGAAGACCCATTTTCCCCATCTAAAATTTTATTCTGTGGCTAACTCACACGGTGACTTTCACCCCCTTTGAGAAAGGAAATTCAAGGTGAGATGGGACTGCTACTTTTGGCTGCACTCTCAGGTGGGACTGCTAGGTAAGCATGAGAATCATCAACTTCATTTTTAGCCATTATTACTCTTCTAAATACTGCAATAAGGTATTTAAAAAGGAACAAACTTCAGTCAAAATATATTTTTGAATGGTTGTTCTGCCTGTTCAATTTGCATGTGGTTTAATTAATAAGCAAACAATAAATAAAAATATTTATTTTCTGGATTGTATGTATTTTCTACAGAAAATACACTGAAAACTACAGAGGAATTCAGACTTACTTTTAGAACGATTTCTTGAATGTGAGGTAGATGTTCCACTAAGCAGCGTTGAAAAATCTGCCGTAAAGAATCTTGTAACAAAGGTGAATCCCAGCAAGCGAGGTAGTCGGATGAGCAGGTTAACGTGTAAAATGTTTGCAGAGTGGCTTTCCGTACAGAAGAGGAATTATGAGACAAAAATGGCCAAAGCCTAGGAATAACTTCTACAAGTGTTTCATTTCTAGAACAAGACGAGAAGAATGTTCGGGTTAGTCCAAAAATAGAACAATCTTTAGAATTTTCAAATTGAGGGCTGATTTGTAGTTCCATTGCTTTCCAAACATTTCTTATGATTTAGTTGATGAATCTACCATCCCTATAAGATCAGAACTGTGACGCAAAGCTCACAAATTGGAGAATTTCTCGGCAAAAAGAGCTAAGTATACCGCTTTTTTAAAGAATACTGTCTGTAACTTCACTATCAAACTGACCTGTGTTCATTGACCTTACATTGAGATCGGAGAGAAGACAAAAAAAGAAGGAATATAGGGGTAGTTAGACACAGAAATTAGAACAAAGGGGGAGGAATGAAAAAAAAAGGGCTCCTTAAAAACAGCCCTAAGTGGCGAAGTGCATTTTTCATTCGATATTCAATGTCTTAATTAGCTGATACTTCAGGATGGAACATACAGCGATTCAATGTTCAAACAGTTGATCACGTGGATGTTAGATTCTGAACATCACAACTTTTTGCAGAGCGCACTGAAGAGCTTTCTGGTAAAGTGCCATTGGTTTCAAGTCAGCTGGTTGCTGGTTGAGCCAGCATCTTAAAATATCTGACGAAAAAAAAATTGACTTACTTTAGCAGGTTTGGGACTGAGATACGCTGAGTAAAGAGGCAAGAAGTCCCATGAAACTGTTACAAGCAGCACCCAATTCGTCCTGATTCAGAAGCAGGTCCCAAAGTCTCTTAACAATAGGTTCTAAATGATGAGGCATATTTGAAACTAAAGTATCAGCTACAGGAATGAGAGCAGATGCTGCGACTGCACCTACGTCTTCCACAGGATCACTTAATTCGCTTGTAATTGGCGTAAGTGCTCTTGATAAGATGGAACCCACCAAGTCCTAAAAAGATACACAAATCTTGTGATGGTAATTTGATACAATAAGTAAAAATAACATGCCCATCACAAAATAACTATTTTTTGGGCTTCCTTAAATTTTTTTTCACACTTTTCCTGACATTAGATGCATTACACCTACTTTGAGGTAAAAATTTAAAATTCTCGACTATCTTGAAACACAGCTCAAGACTGAGAAATTAAGATTAAAGGCAGACGTTTCTGAGGCTGCAATATGAACTGTGTTCACTCACAAAACCTTGAAACAAGTGTGATCAAAAAGAAGTTCGGAATTTTTAAATTTGTTTTCTTCTGCTTGATAAATTTTATTATATAAACCGCTGACGTGCAACATGCATTTCTATACTTTCAAACTATCCTTCACTCATACATTTTTCTTTTGGCTCACAAACTGTTTTTGGTGTTGAATGTCGGCATATGAGACCATTTGAAATTGTTCAAGACCTAATTTTGATTTTTCAAGTTTAATTAGGACTCCACTTGAGCTACTGTACATGGTGACTGAAAAGGTTAAAAAACATCTCATTAACTCTCTATAAAATTAGAGGAAACGAATTTTTCTGATGTTTCCTGGAAGATTCAGGATGAAAAAAACCAGATAAAATAAAAAAAAGAATTTTCAAACACACTATCCCAAATACTTGAAATTTTTGAATATTCATAAACCTGAGTTATACTAAAATATAACCCTAATAAGAGATGATAATGACCTGATTTTTGTCTTTAGGAATTCATGACACTAATGTTCAATCTCTTTTCAATATAAGGAAACTTTGATCTAGAGTTTGGTTAGGTTTGTGTTTAAAAAAAAAAAACAAAAAAAAAAAACAAAGAACACTTACCTTTCGAACTGCTAACAGATACTTCAATCCTAACAGACCTCCATGTCTTGTTTCCCAGTCTTTCTGTTCCAGTAGTTGCAGAAGCACTTCTAACACTAGATTTACACGATTCTCAGTCATTAGGTGCAGAACAGAGCCTGAAAATAATTAATAAAATAAAGTTTCTGTAGGGATGAACAAAAGGAAATTACAAATACAAACGATTTTGAAGGGGGGAGGGGCTATCAATAAGGACCGTTTTGGGCCTACCCTAAATTTTCTCAATTCTATGGCTTTTTACTCATCAGAGATCTGAATCTCACGCATCATGATTTGGCCATTTTCTATCTATTTTTGGGTCTAATACTGGCCTAAATATGAGTCTAAAGGCCGATTATGGCAAAAAATGCGAGTTTTGTGGATTTGCAGTCAAATGCCGAAAGACCCGCATTTTTGTTATAAAAAATTTTCAAAATTTTTTGTTAATGATTCGACTTGTGGCGCCCCCCTCCCCTCCCATTTAGTTTCGGCATTTATTGCCAAAACTGGCTTTCAGATTCATGTTTAGGCCAGTGTTAAACCTGAAAAGAGACCAGAGATGACCAAATCATGATGCATTCCGAAAATAGAGACCTAAGGGCAAAAATTTGAAAAGGGGAAATTTCTGTAGGAATAAGCTTCTCAAAATTCCTATGATTTTCCACAGATGTAGATAGTAAATAGACAAACTTCTTTGATTAAAGGCTCCTTTAAATAAACAAGGCGATTGGGCCCTGAATTTTTCTTGGCCCAAACCCTAATTGTCTAGAGGGCCAACCTACAGTAATGGGTCATCATTGAAAAATTTTCAAACAAGTGGTTCAAAATTTTGGATTAAGAATTATGAATATCAGCCCTGCAATATCTGTCATAAAAAATTAAAATTTGAGAGTAAATGAGCTTATAAGAATGATTTGATAAAATAATTAGAGAATTAATTCATATACCCTACGGGTTCTGCCACTATTTCTTTACTGCTTCACCTGTGCCAGACTGAAGGTGTGTACTTTTTGTCTTGTAAAACAAGAAGATTTAAATAAAATAAAAGGAAAACCTAGCATTCTAAAATCCATTATTTTCGGAGAGAAATATTCATTTGCCTACCAAATTGTTTGAAATGATGGATATACAATTTTTGACACAAAAAATATGTCAGAAAAGAGTCAGTTATTTTAAATTAAGCTAATAAATGTTTCACACATATTTTTCTACAATGACTCTATATAGAGAAAAAAGAGCTTACCCAAGGCTTGAGCACAAGTTTCTCGAACTGGAGCGACAACTTGATCCGAAACAAAGTCTCCAAAACGATCCAGTGAAAGAACGCATAACAACCGTAACGATACATCTTCTAAAAAAAATTGATGACTTTCTTCCATCTGAGAAAAATAAAAATGAATGAATGAATAAAAATTCTAGGCTGATGGGGTGGAAGGAAAATTTTTTGCATTGAAGCAGAAACTACAAATTTTACTTACTTTTACTTGGTTACATAAATTATTGTCGACCAGCGCATAGCTTTCCTGGAAATACCCTGAAATTTCCCTATATTCATCACAACAGTTTCAAACTGTGCAATTTTTTTGGAGAGGCCCCTTTACAATGACACTTTTGAAAACTTACCATAAAAAGGATATTCTAAGGTTTCCAGGGACAGCTTTTCCCTCAGAGACTCTGTCACTTTCTTTTCTTTAAGTGCCCACTCACTCATTTGTTCTAGATCAAAGATTTTTTTTACTTATTTCATTAATTTTGGGTTTTGTCTTTAAAACCTTTCAAAAAATCACCCAGGCATCTGATTTGCAAAGTTTCCTAGGTTTTGTCTCTAAGATGATATTACTTTTTTTTGTGGTTATTCTGTCTCTCTCTCTCATCCTTTCTCTTCCTTCTTCACTTCTTACCTCTTTTTGCTATTCACGGTCAAAACATATTTCTTCAATGATTTCCTTTTCAAAATTTAGTTAAGAAATCAATTTATTACTACTTTTAACTGTTAAAAATTAACTTCTGAGCCAGATACAATCAAGTACTAATAACACTATTCTCAGTGACTTAATTTTGAGTTCTGGTGAATTGAGGTCTCTTACATTGTAGGCGGTCTTATTTTGGTAACACTACATTTTAAATGTATCATAGGTACACCTTTTTTTCACATGTATATGTAAAGAGGTACAAAAAGCCACATAAGAAAAAAATACTTGTGACGTACCTGTTTGCTTGACATGTCAATAGATTTGCCGGCTCCTTTCCCATGGATTCGCAGTGTTTCTCTGAGGGCAGTGGCTGATCCATGTCGCACTTCCCAACTTGAATTGAATAAACCTTGACAAAGTCGATCAACAAATCCTCCTAAAGGCCAATCAACTGCCTGAAAAGAAAAAATTGTGATGTCAAAATACAAAGTTTTCGGTTCACAGTAATATATGTATTAGATTGGATTCAGAGAAGTTCTGCAATGTTTGTTGCAGCTTGGGTTTTACCTGCAGCACATTTAAAAATTAAGAATTTTTCTTTGAAATGAAGCCCAATGAAGCAACATTGAGAGACAGAGGTGGCATCAATAAGGGCAATTTTTGGACTCACCCTTGCTAAATTTCCTCAACTCTACGATTTTTTACCCCCCGAAGGTCTATATTCTACGGAATGCATCATGGTGTGGTCATTTTCGGTCTCTTTTCAAGTATGATACTGGACTTAACATGGTCTGAGGGCCGATTTAGATGCAACATGCAGATTTTTTGGTATTTGACCACAGACTCACGAAACTTGCGCTTTCCGCCAAAATTGGCTTTCAGATCCATGTTCGGCCCAGACCCAAAATATATAAAAAATGACCAAATCAAGATGCACTCCGTGAAATATGGACCATTAATACCCAAAAAATTGAAAAATTGAGAATTCAGGGTAGGCCCAAGCCAGCTGTTGTCAATACCCCTCCTGAGGCAACTTCAATCATGTGCAAATAAAAAAGTAAGAAGCTACAGGTAATATAAATCAAGAGCTCCCATTACAGATAAAACTAAAATAATAAATTCATTTGGCCTGTTTAAGAATGGATTCTACTGATTTGAAAATCTGATGGTAAATTAAAAGATATCAATGATAAATACCTTAGACCAAGAGCCAGTGACATCTGGAACAGGGAGATCAGTTACGGAGTCTTCACTTGATTTACAGGCCAAGCTTTCTAATTTTGACTTCTTGGCAAGAGGTTCCTCTCCGATGCCGGAATCACATGAGTCGACCGTTGACTGGAGCATGGTCAGTGATAGTTGGCGAGTGAATGGGTTGTCTTTGATCTCCGATGTTGTTGGAGTAGGAGGCAGTGAGCGCTGTTTTGAAACTTGCTGCCGAGCTTTCCGCCTTGCTCGATTCATCTCTCGACTGCTTAGAGATTGATGATTTCCGCTTGAACAAGAGACATCGCTTTGACTTGACTGTGAGGAGTTCGTGTCCACCACACTCCAGTTCTGAGAAAAGCTGTTGGACATTTCATTCTCAAGTACTTCACCAACGCTTTTCTGCAATAGAAACATTCCTTTAATTGTTACTCCTCAATTCAATTATTAGAAATACAAAATTAACTTAAACTTACTACTTACTAACCAGTGTTAGAAACTCACAGGCGCCAACCTGCCAAATGCGCCTGAAAAATCGGCCATGGCACCTAAAAAATGAAGGCTCTGCGCCAACGTAGCCCCTAAAAATTGCCCCCTAAAAATCTGAATTTTCATATTAGATGATTATTCGAAATTTTAGCACTACAAGTGAAAGCATTTTCTATTCTTCACAATTTCATCCTTAGTGCTTTTGTCTTCCCCAAGTTACAGCTGCTTACTAGTTCTGTTACGAAAACATCTTGCAACTAACTTTTCATTAAATGTACCGTAATATATGGGCAAAAAGTCAATTTGGTCCCTAAAATATCTTCAATGGCGCTTAAAAATCAGGCTTGATGCGCCACATGGCTCCTAAAACTCAAAGGTGAGTTTCGAACACTGTTACTAACTTACTTCTGTCTCTATCTTTATTCTATTTACAATAGTAATTTCAACAATTTAAGCTATATCGAGATACAAAACATTTTTTTTTGTTGCTGTATGACCTCATCACTTCCTTGTTGTAAGCCTTCTTAGGGGGAACTCAATTTCATTGATTCCGATAAGACCTTATCTTCTATAAAATAAAATAATATAAATAAGCAAGACTAAACATACAGCATAGACTGATGTAATGCCTACGTCATAATTTCTTATCACCGTTTTGATTGCTCAAATGTAAATATACACATGATTTTGTCACATTTGTGCCATTGTGGTAAAATTGGTCCAGGTGTTCCTTGCAATTAAATTCTCTCATTTTTAATGATTCAATATAAAAAGAGAGTAAGAGACAAATATTCTACTGTCATGAAACCTGGAAAGTTCTTGTCTTTCTTTCTAGACAGCTAGAAAAATAAAAAGACTATAAAACCTTAAGAAGTTCTGGCTTTGACATTGTAGTTGTAAAACTCAGGTCTTCAGCAGTCACAAGATCAGATCTCAAATCCGGAAGGTTCAACCCCAACTGAGAATTGACCTGTTCTCTCTGCCGTAACAGAAAATCTTTCTTGTCTCCTTCTGAAAAATGCAGAGGATCACTGTAAGACACTCATTGATTTAATTTGATAATTCACAGCTCTGATTACTTCAGCTCAAACGCCAAGGACTGTAGTCTGGGAGAGAGAGAAGTTCCAAAGAAGTGTGCACTTTAACAAGGAAAACTAACAGATTTGAGAAACAAAGGCAAGCAGATTTGAAGGCCCAATAGACATTTCTGGAAGAAAAGTTTGACTTAGGCTAGCTGTTACTAACCTTTTAGCATTACAAAGGATTCGTACTGCAACTATTGCAGCTTTAGAATAATATTGATGTTCCTTACAACCAAAATTTCAGTCAAAGAATAACTTTTTGATGTTTGCTAAGTTTAGATATCTGTGAGAACTGTTGAAGGAATTCATACAGAGGCCAGGGAATTTTTTCAGACTTTTGCTTTTTAGATAATTTGGCTAATTTTCCAAAATTTATATTAGTAACTTATTAAATCACAGATTCTACTGAGAAAAATTTTCAACCACTGAAATTAAATAAGTACCTTCTTCGGTTACAGACCACTTACCAAGGTTATCTTCATCTACATCATACTCTAAGCCTTGAGATCCCATTAAATACGCACATTCTGTTAAAATTTTTTTCAAATCAAAAGATTCAAAACTCAATCGACCAGGCTGAGGAGCAACGATCACTTCTTTCGTTCCATCTGCAAAATAGAGAAACTCACAAGTAAAAATACTAATTCCGAAGTGTTTCTTGTTATCTATAGATTAAATCATATCCTGTGGGTGGATATAAGTGCCATACATCATATCCAAGGCAGATGGTCAAAGTTTGAGGTGATTTTGGACCAGTTTGCCCCCTTAGCTCAGCAAAAAAACAATTGGCTAATATTATCTAGCACTTGATTGCACTAAAAATCAAGGGCTGAATTTCCATTAAAGCGGATTTATCCCATAACTGAATAATGATGGTTTTAACAAGCAAAATTCCTCAACACCTCAGGGGAAGCAATTATGCAAATAATAAAACTAAATATAAAAGAGCCAAAAGAGATAATTTTTAGCTACTTAGATTGTAAAACAAATTCAGAAAATGATTCCACTTAATATGAATTTTTAAATTTGTTACAAAAAGTGGATGTAATGATAAAAACATTAGTGAATATTAGGAATCGTTCTCACCATTAGCAGGGGGATTCCACTGGGGAACATTCAGCAGTATTGCTTCAACAGCTTGGGCAGCAGCAATACGAGTATCCCATGAGGTGTTGCGCAAATATTCTTCTAAACGAGACAGAAGACAGTGCAACTCGTGAGGATACAGTTTCTGAACTTCTCCCAATTGCTTTGCAGCTGCTCTCCTGGTAACAGCAGATGATCCTGTCTCTAGCAGGACGAACAATCGGTCCAATCTGGAGGGAATCAAATGAATGGATATATCATTGACGAGACTAACTTACATTTAAAAAAGGTCAGCATAAGATTAAGAGAGGTAAATAAGAGTAGTAATGCACTAGTTTTTGGCCATACGTCTGATCAGAAATACAGTGAAGTGAAGATGCCAGATTGCATGAAAAAGCTTAAAGCTTTAGGTGCCCCTGAAAAATACGACTTAGAGAATACATCCATAAAGACTTTTATTTCTAGTACCAACCTGGAAGTCATCTTTATTATTAAGATAATTTAAGTTCATCCAATGTTTACGAGATTTCTTCTAACGTTTCCATGCTATCTTGGTAATGAAGACATCATGATCCTGCGGAAATCTAGAAAAATGAAAAAAATAAATAAAAATTGATGGATGCAAGGAAGAGAGAGAGGAATTTTTATATACACTAGGAACAGAACTAGGACTTCGTTAGCTTCTTCTAGGACCTTAACCTTGCTTGAAATCATCATAGTAGCCTTTCAACAGATCATAAACTTAAGTACAGTTTTTCAAAAGCTTGCAATGTAGACACAACCTGTAACACTCTTTGCATCCTGTTTATAATCAATTTAATTGGGCAAACTAAACCTGACGAAAATTTTATTTAAACTTGAGTCATGTGAAATTCCGTACCTGGCTTGTCACACGAATCAGATGTGGTATTCAGGTTCTGTAAATATATGGATTTACATTGCAAACAAAGAACCTGGGACAAATAACTAGGAATGTTTAGGTCAAGTCACAAAACTAAAACTAAAATAAAAATACAGAAATATCACTTAAAATTACATTAATTTGAACATTATTTTGCACCGTTTCTTCTCCTTCTTTTTTGCGTTTTAATTTGACATTGTTTCCTTGAATTTTCCAAATACTCACCTTATGTTTCGTTATTAAAGGAATGCAACTCCCCCACACAAGCTTTGGCTTTTAGGGAAGGATCTACTTCAATGTGTCACTTTTGTACTTACTTTCTTATTTAAATTTTTAATTCTAACTCTGTATTGCATCAAGCAAACCCTGCTAACTGACAACTAAGCTTAACGTCACCGTGCTATTCCAGATAAGCTCACCTTTGTTATTTTCCCCTCAGTAGACAGGATTCTGTCAGGGCAATCATAAAGTTGCTGACACATCTTCATTCACTGGTGCAATCTGATAAGGAATAATCTCAGTTATGGGCTATTTTTGTGAGTTGCGAATCTTTGTGGACAAGGTTTAGAGGCAGAGTACGGGCACCTCTGAGGACCCAGTGGAAATCTAAAACAAAATAAACATTACTGATGACAGACCTGACCACTTTGAAAATGAACAGCACTTTCAATGGGCTCACTTGCAAAGGAAGGTTAAGGGTCTGCGATGGTATGATCAAAAACCTTTAGGAAGTTTCAAATGAACGAAAATTTGAGATCTCTCGTTTAGAGACTCCGGGCAAGAACGCAAAGTGCGGTCTTCACTGCGGACAGTATATTAAAGGAGACTTGGTTACCGCAAGCTGCTTCACACATCTGATGCTTCTTCATAAGGAGATGAAATTCCGGCCATGTAGAATATGTTGATGTGTACATTTGGGAGTGTTTCTACAGAAAAAAGGTGTGATCAGAAATTAAGAAGTAAGCTTGCTGATTATTTACCTGCTGAAAAGAGCTGCGCTAAAACGTGGCAGGAAAGCAAACAAATAGACTTGTAAGTTAAGTAAATAAAAACAAAAGGACAAATTTGTTAGATGGAGGACAGAACATCAGAATATAACCTACATTATCTAAACAAATATTGGCAAATTGAGGAAATGTAATGATTTAAGGAGAAGACATGAAGTGAGAGACGTACCCTTGGACGTAACGAACACTTGAGATACACAATTTGGGCAGAGTATCAATAGGAAAATCTTTTGTCAATTGTGATATCAAGGCAGAAACCAACATATGAGCAGCAGGAGAACCCATCTTGGCGCTGTTTACATTTATACTGGCAGACATTTTGCTGATGAGCTCAACTTAATCCATTCATTTAATGCTGATTGGCTGAAACATTTCGGTTCAAGAGTTCAACAACCAACCACAGACTTGGTAATTTTAAAAATATTTGGCGCTTAAGGTTTGCGAAGTTTGGATTGGATCAGACAGTTTTATCGTCTCCCCCCTTTTTTAAGAAGGAGGAGAAGAGCACGTGGTCCCGGGCTAGATTTTTCTGCATAGAACCAAGGTTTAAGCCATCCCCTACAAATTTAAATGACGCTCAAAAATACTCAAAAGCTGATTGGCTTTCAACAGGTACCAAAGTATGACGTACTGTAAAGCTCTCTCATGATTGGTGTCTTGACAGACAACTTAATTGGATGTGCATGCCTTTCTCGTTTTGCCTCTGATAAGGTAATTGTTTATGTTTACTTTCTTCCTGACTGTGTATGTAATGGTATCTACGAAGCTGAATTATCACATATTTTCAATTTATTTTATATCACTTGTTTGTTAATCCTAAATTTTTGTGGCACCTATAAGTTTTAGTTGAATTACCTTGCTTGCTTTTGTTGAATCTTATGTGAATTCAAGAATTCAAATATTAAGGAGTTTTCCATGCTCCGCAGTCTCAGTTTTGCCAGGAGACATCGCCAAAGATGTAGTTTTTTTTTCCTTTTTTCCCAGAGCAGCTCACACTTTAGAAATTGTAAGTAAATTATATTTTCTCTAAAAGCGTGGAATAAACCCCCAGTAGACCCATCATTAGGCCAGCTGTCACCCTTCCAAGCATAATATAATTGTTGCTGAGAATGATTATACTTTCATGTTACCGATGTTGAAAACTACATTGTGAGGAACTTGATGATTTACCATTTGAAACCATGTACTATGTACTTGATGATGTTAGATTGAATTTCAACTTCCTTAAACTATAGGCTACTTGGGTAATTATTACAATTTATTTCTACACAAATGGAATTGAATAAACTTTCATTTAAACTGAGAATGGACCATCAGACAAGGTTGGAATTTAAGCACTCAGATACATGTTTGCTAACCAGAATTGCATGTAGGGCACGATTCTTGCATCAAAAATCACTGAAATCCACTCCTAACACTAAGATATTAACGTTTTAATTTTACATTGGTTACAGGAAATTTGAATCGCCCGGTCATGAGAAACTCAATACTCTACGTGAGTCAAATCGTGCCTTACAACGGTTTCGGCAGGCTTCTCAATCGAGCACTGTTCCTATCCCAACCTTTACCGTTCGAAGTGTAAAAACTTTGCTATAGCTGAGCCAAAGTGTCATGATTGAGGCTACTATATTTTCGTATTGCAGAGACTGCCACGGTAACGTTTATGTGCGATTTGACTCAAGCAGACCATTGAGTTTGCACGAGCGGAAGGTTTGAATTCACGCGTCAAGAAACATTAAATATCTTGGTTAGGAGTTAATTTCAGTAATTTTTGTTGTGCCAATTGTTTTCTACATGAAAATTTGGTAAAGAAACATGTATCAGCAGGCTTAATTTTTTACCTTGTCAAGTGGTCCATTGCCTTTTTATTCATCAAATCGTAAGAACGTCCTCTTTAGAAGTGAGTTATTTATTTGAACTTAAACTTTAAATTTTTTATTTTCAGATGTCTCCATACACGAAAATTAATGAATTGAAAGTTGAAGAAAAACAGAGGTATACAATCATTGTCATCCTAAAATACTTTGTGAAGGTAATAGTTCCTGATAGTATTTTCATTTCTTATTGTTTCAGTTGGCCACAGATCAATACACCTTACCGTAATATTTGAACCTGGATAGCTGATATCGATCCATCTACAAACAGCTCTGCGTTAAGAGATTTTTTTTTACATGCCATAACAAAAATAGTAACAAAGGACCAGAGAATAAGTTCTAGATTTGAGCATTGGATTAAATGATCCCTTATCAAAATTTTTTGTCAAAAATATTTTTCATGGTGAACATTTCTTAAAGTTACACCTATGCAAGATATTAATGTGTTTGGTGTTCATTCTTTTGAAGGTCTCCCGTCATTGGAAATCAAAATCTCTGAAGTTAAATTTAGACACTTCCAGATTAAGCACCTCCAAAGTAGTACAAGTTGCAATAAATGGAACTGTTTGCATGCCACAATGATATGCATTTGAAGTCCTTTTCCTTTTGTAAAATTTCTTTCGTAAGAAATCAACTCTCAATTTTGAATCACATTCATTTTAATTTTGTAAGATTGATAAGTGAGCCTGCAAGATCAGCAGGACAGAGATTCAAATTTATCTAGGCCTCCGAAATTTTCTGCAGTGCACAAGAATTTTGCAAAAAGCAGATCAACACAATGCGCTGATTCAACCTGAAAACCCCAGAAAAATGAAGAAAAAAATAGGGCATGTCTGCAATTTGGTTGCGACCAATTAGCACTCATGCAGCAGGATGAAGTAGAGGGTGAAACTGGCAACTATATCTCCAATGATAGCCTGGCAGGTACAAGGAGAAAACTAGAGCTGCCATTTAAATGAGCTTGTTCAGCAATTCGTAATTCTTGCATTTTGGAAACTAGAGAGTGCACAGAGTTCACATGAATTTTCCCCGATTTTTTTGAGCAATATTAACCCACGAAATACGAGTCCAAAAGTCCGTATTTTGTGCTCCCATTTAAACGCGCGCCGCTTGGCCCATCTCAAAATGGCGCCCATTATCTCCGTCCGGCGGTGGCCACACTTTTGACCCGGCGTGCCGGCGAGGTACCTCTGCATGCCTCTGCCGTGTGTGGGTCGTGTAAACAAACGAAGATTGATAACACAAATGATCCAAACAACTCGAAATCTCTTAATTTTAATTAATTTAAATCCATTTTCGACTTCAACCAAGCATTTGGCAATAATATTCATCGTATTTTACAACCAGGAGCCACGGCCTATCGGCTCATTTTAAGGTGCATTCTGAAAATCAGTCTTACAAGTCCAGTGTCCAAATCCAGACTTTCTTCTTTTACTTTTTGACCATTCTCTTTTCATTTTCGCCTCAAATCAAATGTTTTGCAGTTTCTTTGTCTTAAGTATGTGGTCCTGAATTCATTCAAGAGTTAGAAGTTCACCATTTATTTAGTATTATACGCCTTTTGACCTCTCAAGCTTTACCGATATGATCTCATGTAGTTCAAGGTTTCTTTGGCCCAAACCAAGTGATTACACATCTGATGTGTGTCTTATGGCTCTTCAAATTCGCAGTTTAGAACTAAATCAGAGACTACAGTTACTTAATCCAGTTCTGCTCTCTTGTTCAATGTTTTTCATAAGTGTTTGTTCGTGTCTGTTCTTTATAAGTGACCACTGTAGTGCGTATACACAGTTATGCTATCGGTACAGGTATTATTTCTTGTTTTCTTCAGTCAGGACTTTCTCTTAAGCGCAATAATTTACCAAAGAAATTCACCTAGTTGCGTGCATAATTTGGTGTATAGATATTCTGTTAATGTCTCCTTGCGGTGGTGATGCAAAGTTTCTGAGATCTGTCACAAGTGGATTTTGCATTTAGACGGTCACTCTTGTCTGATAAAATTATTGCTCTAGCAGCTTCAAATTTATACTTTGATCTCTGATTCATCACTAAATGACACTCATGCGGTGTCATTTATCTTTAATCAGTTCAAAGCTATTTCGACAATGAATCATCAAAGGTCCGATCGAAGAAGGAATTTTCTGGTGAGTGCTGCGGCTGAACCGACATCACAACTCTACTATTGAAAGCATCAACCAAGACATGATCATTCGTCTGGAAGTGAAAATATTTGGCAACTAATCAGCAGGCCGATTATTGAAGGCTTAGGGCAACCTGACAAGACATCAAATTCGGATATATTGCATGGATATGATAGGGCTATGTCTTTTCATGTCGGGCTGACATAGTTTCAATAATCGGGCAGCTGGTAGTTTAACAGGTAAAATTTGTAAAGTCACTTAGGTATCACAAGTTACATTCGCATCTCTTGTGGAACAGTTTTTGTAAGTATGCTTACCTTTGTGGAGATTAATTGATAACAAAACGAGCATATCAATGTCATAGCCTAACTAGAAAACCACTTTCGTAGATTTAAAAAGTTTCAGACTTTCTGTTTCTCTTCGATTATAAAATCATGCAACGAAATGTTACAAATGTCATCCCCAGATAACCTTAACCATGTTCCTGACTTATTCTTATGGGAGGATGTAATTCTATGTCTTTTCAAAATCCTTCCATCCGTCTGTACCTGAGAAATTCAGTAAACCAGCCGACTTTCGGACTTTTAACAAGAATGGTCGGCAACTTTACCATTGAAATGATTCTTAGGTGTTTCTGAACAAAGGGATTTTATTAAAATTTTTGTTGGACAGGTTTGATTCACCCTGAATTCTTAAATAGAGAGAAAAAAAATAATTTCATCACTCTAGAAAGACATGAAACTGACGAAGCTGTAGGTAAGTAAGTAGTTTGTGATTACTTCATTCCATGAAATATGATGAGCCTTGTTGCTGCAGGAAACACAACATACTAGCAGGAATCCTCAAATAAATTTTCTGTCTTGTACAATATCTGTTGATACTTAAGTATTTGATGATACCTATGAAGTACAAAATTTCTGATAAGACCCTGGGAATACCAGCAGAGTCATCTCAAAATTTTCTCTCAGGAACAAAACTAAAAATTGTGGAAGTTTCCTAAGAATGCTCTCAAGGCAAATTTACGTATTATTCATAGATGAAGTGTAGCCTGCTACATATCATGTCGTATTCCTCTTCAAATATACATGCAGGTGAGTAGATTTTGAAATTTTAAGCGCACAATTTGCTTATGAAAGAAGCGAGCGCTACCATGATTTCCACTTACCATTACCACTTCCTGATAAATTTTTATAAGTTGATGCTTTTGAAAGTTGAGTTGTGATGTCGGTTCAGCCGCAGCACTCACCAGAAAATTCCTTCTTCGATCGGACCTTTGATGATTCATTGTCGAAATAGCTTTGAACTGATTAAAGATAAATGACACCGCATGAGTGTCATTTAGTGATGAATCAGAGATCAAAGTATAAATTTGAAGCTGCTAGAGCAATAATTTTATCAGACAAGAGTGACCGTCTAAATGCAAAATCCACTTGTGACAGATCTCAGAAACTTTGCATCACCGCAAGGAGACATTAACAGAATATCTATACACCAAATTATGCACGCAACTAGGTGAATTTCTTTGGTAAATTATTGCGCTTAAGAGAAAGTCCTGACTGAAGAAAACAAGAAATAATACCTGTACCGATAGCATAACTGTGTATACGCACTACAGTGGTCACTTATAAAGAACAGACACGAACAAACACTTATGAAAAACATTGAACAAGAGAGCAGAACTGGATTAAGTAACTGTAGTCTCTGATTTAGTTCTAAACTGCGAATTTGAAGAGCCATAAGACACACATCAGATGTGTAATCACTTGGTTTGGGCCAAAGAAACCTTGAACTACATGAGATCATATCGGTAAAGCTTGAGAGGTCAAAAGGCGTATAATACTAAATAAATGGTGAACTTCTAACTCTTGAATGAATTCAGGACCACATACTTAAGACAAAGAAACTGCAAAACATTTGATTTGAGGCGAAAATGAAAAGAGAATGGTCAAAAAGTAAAAGAAGAAAGTCTGGATTTGGACACTGGACTTGTAAGACTGATTTTCAGAATGCACCTTAAAATGAGCCGATAGGCCGTGGCTCCTGGTTGTAAAATACGATGAATATTATTGCCAAATGCTTGGTTGAAGTCGAAAATGGATTTAAATTAATTAAAATTAAGAGATTTCGAGTTGTTTGGATCATTTGTGTTATCAATCTTCGTTTGTTTACACGACCCACACACGGCAGAGGCATGCAGAGGTACCTCGCCGGCACGCCGGGTCAAAAGTGTGGCCACCGCCGGACGGAGATAATGGGCGCCATTTTGAGATGGGCCAAGCGGCGCGCGTTTAAATGGGAGCACAAAATACGGACTTTTGGACTCGTATTTCGTGGGTTAATATTGCTCAAAAAAATCGGGGAAAATTCATGTGAACTCTGTGCACTCTCTAGTTTCCAAAAATGCAAGAATTACGAATTGCTGAACAAGCTCATTGCCGCATTTGCTTTCTCTTTGGGCAGATATGGAAAACTACCTAAATTTCAAGGACTCTAAGATGTTTCCAGCACAGACAGAGATGATGCTCTGATTTAGCATTAAATTCTCTAGAGGGAGCCGTTACTTACGAGTTTGCCAGAAAAATCGATTTTGTGAATTTGATGAAAGGCGAGACTTAATATGATACCTTGGTCTTGAATTTAATTTAAAATTTGCTTCTTCTTTGATTCTTCAAGGCTCCAAAAATAACGCAGAAAGGCACTTACTATCATTCAAAAATAGCTGTGACAGACGAATCAGTTGCACCACAGGACTTCAAAGTTTCCATTTTCTGCCCCCTAGCCAGGCACCCGCCATTGCCCATAAACAGTGTTCTCCGCATTCGAGGAATAAAGGTGAGTGCAGGTAGTCGAGGAAGTTCAAAGATAGGCATCAATCAGGAAAGACCAAGAAAAGCCTCTGAATCTATTATTCTCTTGAAAGAGTTATTGCAATTGATGCTTCTATCTAAACTGATTCAAATCAGACTCTTCATATGGTTTTTTTCTCAGACAGAATCCAATGTATTTGTAGCTGTCCACAGGAATAGTGACCCCAGGTCTGGAGCAAAATTTTCAGGAGGGAGGTTTTCATAAAGTTGGATGGAAAAATTTGATTCAAATTTGTTCGAGTTTTTGCTGTCTAAGCTCAACTTTATATCATATGTCAATCTTCTGATATAAGGACGTAACTACACTTGGCAATGAACCGTGACATCCATAACGTTCAATGGTTTCCTGGGTTTATCTAAAAGTGTAGTTATGTTTTTTTGTCAGCCAAGCAACAAATAGAGTCCAAAGGAGCATTTTCCTTTCAATAACTATGAGCTGGCCAGCTTTTTTCATGAATGTTTTGGAAAAGAGTCATTCAGAGTTTGAGTAGCAAGTGACTATAAAGTGACATGGTTTACCGTTCTTCCATGTTATTTTTGCAAAAATGTTTGTCGAACATGCTTCTTAGACCATGACACAATACCCCAGTTTTGAGCTTGTTAGCATCTGGGCTCCTTACTTACACGCTATTTTTTTCTCCTCGTAAACATCAGCTTGTTTTACTAAATAAGTTTTCTCATTGATTCCATGTTGAAGTGTAAATTTGGTGAAATTATTATCTTAGTTTAAAACCATCCTGTCTTACTTTATTCTTAAAATTGAAACCTAATCCTAGTCATCTCTCAGAAAATTCTGTGATACTTCTTCTGTATGTGAAGAATGTACTATTGAAACTCCCAAGATATACGATTAGTTTGTTCTCTGTTTAAAAGAGTATATTAATAGCAGAAAATTTGAAACGTCACAGGCAATGTACATATTTAGTTTTATACCTCTAGTTTTATAACCCATGTTTTTCGGACCGTATCATAATTCATTCTATTTTGTTAAGTGTTACAAATTTGTTGTATTCAGGAATATTTTTCTTCTTTTTAACTGCAGGTAGAAGCTTACAAAAGTATAGTGGATGGTAGAATTTTCGGCTCCGAAAACATAGATATCATCAATCCCTTTCATCCAACTGTCATTCGTAAATGTAAGTATTTTAGTTAAGAATATGATGTATTAATCTCTGGGTGATGGGGAGGGGGGATCAGAGGTCGTTTATTTTGTGAACAAACAGAAGGTAAAATATTTTAAGATTGACATGCACTCTTGAATATTGATGATAAAATTACCATTTCAATTTTTAAGATTTTCATCGACATCAAAACAATTTTGTCAAAAAAATCGAGAAGTCGCTCAGAAACACAGGTAATTTTTTTATCACATATCTTATCCCTAATTCTCACAACATGTATCTGTGTGCTCCTGAGTGGTGGATCCATGGACTTTACAAAAAATCAGTGCCCATAGAGTGATCTAACATTCTGTCATGTCAATTTTCAAAATTTTTGTAACCTTACTGCCATTGTAGTGCAGCAAATGCTCTCGCAGCAAGTCATCAAAATATGAGGATTTTTGGGGATTAAGTAATAGAGACTTCCACGAAATAAGTTTGAGGATGCTGTTCTTCATGACTCATTTTACAGCCTTAATTCGATTTAAATCTGCGAAAAACTGACACAAAATCTTAATCCCCAATCCTTGTATCTCATGCTGGAAAGATTGGTGAAACTGAAAAGTACCAAAATTAATTCTAAAAGTTTCCTTTTTTTATAAGTATATATTGTACTAGTCAATTTTGTTCCTTACTTACTAAAAAGATACATACACTCAAACAACATCATAGATGTTTGTTGGCTGATACTCTAAATGCCTAAGCCTCTTTCCTCATTCTGTCGTCACAAGCTTTCCTAATTAGTTCAAACGAAGAAAATGCAGATACCAAAACTGCGTTACTAAGCATAAGTATGGCTTGAATTCCAAGCATCCTTTCCTCTCTTAAGGTGCTCTATCTGAGATGCCGTCTCATGCGGCACTTCTTTAGAGGACGGTCAGAAATATTTAATTTTTTTTCTACAATATGAGAGCAGAAGAGTAGCTACATTCCCTCACAATAAAACTCCAACGCCAAGGCGTTAACCTCAAATAACTCATTTTCCTCTGTCAAGCCTTCTCTGTTGAATGAACCACACACACTATGTTTGCCTCATTTCAAGGTTGTTATGAACCGAAAAAATCAAGTTTTAAGGTCTACTCTTCTAATTTATATAATAATATGACTCAATTTTACTAAATTATCTGGTTTGAATCTCTAAATCATATGGAACTCAGTCCCAAAAACTTATGGCATAATTCCTCTTAAAAGTCATGAACATTGACTTGTATCATTAGTTTCAACCTACGTAAACATCAAAATCAAATTTTATTCATTACTTACAATATCAAGTTTTGTAACAAAAAACTTTTTGTTTTGTTCCAGTGGATGAAGCTGCAAAACAGAGATTGATAGAGTTGGTTTCAGCTTTTCCGTATTTTTTTGATGAGTTAAGGTTAGCATTAAAACCTAACAAGTCTTTGTTGAATTCACAACTCATCACATTTGTAAGTACCTTTTTGCTCACCGTTTGTATTGAAACTTCTTCAAAAGTTGATACATACTTTTTTTCACATATCAATGGCTAAAGTGCAAAACCACTTATCTCAATTGTGTTTCAGAATTTCCTCTCCTATTTTATTTTTTTGGTTTATTTTGTTGCTCTCCTAAAATTTTCCATCCTCTACAGTCTTTTTAGGCTACACCAAATAAGTTTACACAGTTTTAGACTACAACAGAAAATTTGTCATCCTGATTCTAGCATTTACTTTCAATGCTGAGCTGATGTCCGACAACCTTTGATTGCAGTCTAAAAATCACGTAAACTTATTTGGCGCGACTCTAGCCTCTGTGATGGGTTATTTCAATGCACTGAAAGCAATGATAAAATGGGATTAACATTTACCATAATCATATAGCAGATTATTATTTGTAATATATATTTTAATTTGTCCAGGAAGATACACAATTCAAGCTGTTCTCAGTGTCCACTGGTGAAAATCAAACTTTAATTGGAGTCCTCAATGAAATCAGGGTAATATTTTCTTCTGTTTTTTATTGTAACCGAATCTCCTCTTCAAGTTGAATGAGAAAGCTATGGTCACAAGAAAAATTCGTTGAGTTTGACATTTTCTCAGAATTGTTCTCTATTGCAATGGTTGTAAGCGGTTAAAAGCCCCAAAGAATTATATTATGTTTTATTTCAAGAAAAAAATTGACAAAATACCAAGCTGATTAAATGATCTTAATAATTCAGCAATGTTTCAAAAATTGAAGAAGGTCAAGAGATCAGAATTCAAGCCATTCAACCGATACCATCTATAAAGAGCCTCATGAAATGAGGAATAATTGAAATAGCTGTTCGCTCATTTTTAAAGAGCAAATAATATCAAAATAAAAAAAAATTGTGTCTCTTTTCCAGGACTGCACTTTAGATGAGGACACAAAAATGTGGAACTTTTCAATCTTTATTACTGATAATACACTCTATCCCAGTTCACTGAGAGTTTTCGTCAAATGCTCGTTTGATTCAATGCCAAATTTATCCAGATATGCGGTAATTTATTTACGTAATGTGAAAGTAAGTATATTATTCTGGCCAACCTTATCAAATTTAAAATATTTTCTTTAAAGTATATCACATTTTGAATTGAGATGAATTGTTTCCAGGTAACTCTGTTGCCATCATCAGTGGCAGTTGTGGTTTTCTGGGAGGGATTGGAATTTTAAGCAGTTTGAAAAGCTCAAGATCTATAACATTTGTCAAGGTTTATCATAGATTTAGATTTTAACTTTTTTAGTATACTTTAACAGTTTTATGTGTAACAAACTCAGGGTTGCCGGTGGTCTGGAAAATGTGAGAAAGTCAGGAAATTCAAGATGACTGTGAAAAGTCAAGGAATTTGTGGGAAAAGTCAAGGACTTTGTGGGAAAAGTCAAGGACTTTTTGGGTTAAGTCAGGGAATTTCTGACATATCTACCGATCAAAGTCTAGCGGAAGTCAGCATATTTTTTTAAAGAAGAATAGATGGTAATTTTGTTCAAAGATCAGAAAAAGTCAGGGAATTAGAAACTTTTGGAGTCAGGAAAAAGCAAAAGGAGTAAGAGAAAAGTCAGAGAATTTGAAGATGAAGAAATTACAACAGCCATGCAAACTGAAAACTATAGAAAGTACATGAAGTCACTATTGAAAGTTGAGCATGTTAGTGCAAAGTGCTGGTCTATTCACAGATTAATCATCAGGCAAGTTAATTGTTTCTGATTCCACTAATTTTGCAATGTGATTTTTGGTAAGAAATTGTTTTCATGTGCTAGCTAAAACCTGAAGAAAAAGCCTGTCCCGAAAGTCCCCCTTCTTTGATACGCAGAGTAATTTAATCAAACAAGGCTGAAACGAAACTTTATGTTAAGGCAGTCCTTCAGTGTTTTTAGCTTAAGTTCAAAACTTGTGTTGACAATGCTGTATTTCCAAAACGAGCTTTGAACTCAAGCTGAAACTTTCACTGAAGGATTGCCTCATCGTAAAATATCGTTTAGGCCACATTTGAACAAAATCCCTAAGTCTCGACGATCAGAGATGCAAAAAGGTCCATTTTTTGACAGACTCTTTGATGGTCTCACTGTGTTCCTCCAACAACAATCTTAGTAAGTTTTATTTCAACGACTGTTGGAGAATGGACACTATTACTGATGCGGATTTTAATTGATTCGACCCAAAAATCAATTAAATCGAATCAATTTTTTTTACCCCAATTTATCAGTCGAATCAATGAAATTTTTGCAATATTTTCGATTCTTGTTGACGGCCAAAGCTTTTCTCAAGTGCTTCAGCCTATTCCATTGATATTTTTCTCTCTTTTTTTGTGATTTTTTGACCGTTGCAAATCGTTGACATTTCTGCGAAAGTTGAATTCCACCTAGCAGCAATATGAAATTTGGCATCTCTAGCACAGGCAATAAATAGTCAATTTTTTTCGGATCGATTTTTACACTTAGATTGATTCAGCTTCAATAGACTGTTTGACAGAAACCGATTTCATCAAAAAAATTCGCACTCTAGATACTCTATCTAATTAAAAGTTAGCTCAAAAGTTGAAGCACTCTCTTAAACAATCTCAAGCCCTTTCTACGTACGTTATCCCATGTTCAAATCCTTAGGCGTATTTTAATTACTAGAAAACATCAAAAGAATAGACCAGATCAAGAATGATTGGATTAGAAGAAGAACAAGATGTTTCACACCAGCATAACTAACAGCGATAAAAAAAAAGTGGAAATGGGCAGGACACATCGCCAGAATGAAAGAAGAAAGATGGACCAAACTAACCACGGAGTGGATTCCCAACCAGAAAAAGAAGAAAGGAAGGCATAAAAGATGATGGGAAGAAGAAATCCAAGACAGAGCAGGTGGAAGTCGGAAGGATTGGTACAATCTGGAACCCAAAATAAATAAATCAAGCACAATAAAATCAAGCCAACCCTCCCCCTCCCCCCAACTAACCTCTCCTAATTTGAGAGGCCTTGCCCTTAAAGGCTGAAATGGGCTATCATCATTAAAATGCCTGAAAAGCCGTTTTGATTCCTATGGGGAAAGAAGGAATATGGTTCTAAAGGTAGAAATCCATAAAAGTAATTTTTTTATATGGATAAATTCTCCAATAAATATTCTTAAATCATTAATTTCTTTTGCATCTTTGTCATATTTTATTCAATTTAGTTGCACTTCATTTTGTAGGTTCAAAGAAGCCAGTATATATTTGAAGGTCATGTAGAAGAAGGTAAAGATATTTTGGATCTCAACCTGGCATGTGGCAGATTGCTTTCTGATCTGGATGAAAAGAAACTTAGCACTCTTCCTGATAAAGGTAATTATTGCTTCTCATATGTCCGCAATCTGCACTAATCAGGTAATAAATCACTTAATAAGGTATCAATGAAGTATTCTGAAACATGCTCTAAGTAATTACATATTTCTCTTTTAAGTTGTATGTAAAACACGATGTACGCAACAAAAATTACTAAAACCGACTCCTGACTAAGATATAAACGTTATCATTTAGCAACGGTTATGTAAAATTGAATTTTCTGCTTAAAAGAAAAACCGGAGTCTACGCGAATCAAATCACAAAATACAACAGTTTTGGTCGGACTCTTAATTGAACAGTGTTCCTTCCCTGCCCTGTGTTGTTCAAAGAGTAAAGGACGAGCAAAGACTGAGCCTAAGCACTGAGTCTAAGAATGCTATATTTTCATATTTTAGTGTCTATTACACGAACGTTGAGTGTGCGATTAAAATCAAGTAGATTACGATTTTTTTCATGAATAGGAAGTTTGAATTTATGCATAAAATACCGTAAATATCTTGATTAGGAGTTATTTTCAATACATAATTTCTGTCGTATAAATCAAGTTCGGCATGAAATCTGGATGCGGAAGTATAATGTATCATAATGCTTAAATTTGCATCTTTTCTAGTAGTCCATTGAAAAAATTACATTTATATGGGTTATCCAGCTAGTATCAGACAATTTAAGTCTCTTAGCTCACATTTTCAATCAAAGGATACTCACACTCCTGAATACTAATTTGAACCAGTGGAAATTTTCGAGCATGTCATCATTTTGTCAATTCAATAATCATCAGAATCATTGATCCTTGATTTATTTGACTTTAAAATTGGCCAGAAATATCCTTTAAAACTTGAAGAAAATTCAATTTTTAAGAAGCTTAGATTAACGTTAGCCAGCTTTTGATGTTAAAAAACAAATTATTTGGCATAATTTTTGTAAGTGGAACAAGGTATTTATATTTAAACCAAATATTACTAAGGCACTCTTAAGTATAGAGTATAATCAAAATAACACCCTAAAAAGAGATTTTAACTCATCTACCTCAGGTGAAATTTTCAAGAGCTCATTAAAAATTTGTATCCTGAAAAATCGAATATCACAGATGTAAAGTAGTTTTTAAGGAAAGATATTGAGTATTTTAGTCACTTTAATACCGTGATCATCTTTTTTTCAGAAAATGTCAAGACACGGATTGATGAGCTGATGAAATGGTGTCAGCTCCAGTACGGGAAAATTGCAGAAATTACACAACTAAGTAGTGTTTTCAAAATAAAATGGGAACCCTTAACGTCTGAGAATATTCATGAAATCTCGTGATATCTTTCTGTTCCTTAAATATTCAATTTCTCAGAAATAACTTACTCCACAATCCAAAGTCATTTTTCTGTTTCCTCCTCTCTGTTTTTACTCAAGGGCTCATCATGCCAATGTTATCTGTATAACTAGCTAGTTATATTTTTGTTAATGATATTTTCTAAATCAGTTAGTATTTCTGAATCATAATCGGGATCTGTGTCCTTGCTAGCAATAACATATATTGTGAAGGATCCACTTTGGCAAAAAAGTGGGCACTGTCGCAGATTGGCAGTATTTTCGAAGAAAGTAGATAAACTGTAAATTTGCGTCAGGTCATTGTAGCATTTTGATTCAGAATTGTGAGAAACCAAGTATTAAATTCGTGTATTTAATTCCATATAATGCATTTCCGCTCCTTATCAATTTTTGCTGAAAATGTCACCTAGGTGCAGATATCTTACAAAAAAAAAAAAAATCAGAAATATTTCCTGGAATGTAAGGGTGGATCGGATACCATCCTCAGGGCCAGATTCACGATTTTGCCTCCCTGGGCTAACAATAGTTTGCCATCCCTAGATTCCAAAAGTGGTAATTTTTGAAAACTTGAAATGCAATAAAAAAGAGGAAGGAAAAAGTTTTTCGAGATCCACTGCCTCCAATTTGCTGCAAAGGGCCGACCCATGTGGCCCCTCTTTAAGTCCAGATCTGGAAGACTACTTAACTTATTTTTACGTTAGCACCTCTCTTAGAATTATTTTTGTACTTAAAGTACAAGCTTCGTGTGTTTAAAGTGCTTCTTGTCAGCCCTAATAGTACATTTGTAGAATAACTCAGGAAAAAACTGTGAAACTGGTATTTTTTATCAGTATGAAAGTTGTACCTAAAAAAGCTTGTGAAGAAGTTGTAAATAGAGTTCAAGAATTATAAGTAACAAAGTTTATGATCTTTTTTTATTTTATATGAAAAGAGAGGTAATTCATACTTTTTCCTCATTTTTCTTTTATAAAAATATAAAATACCTATATTCCGCATCCGTTTCATTTCCATTTTTGGCCCATCTTACATCTTTCTTTACAAGTTTTCTTTTGTGTATTTTACGTCAGGTATGTGCTATTATGGAAACCATTAACTACTCAATTAAGTTAATACCTAATGTTACCTAGCTAAGTCTAAGAATAAAGGAATTTTTTTTTTTGTTTTTTTTTTTTCAATACATTAAACACTTTTAATAGTTGCAGTTTTCCTTAGAGAAATATACTATATATTGTATCTTTGTCAGTGTCCCAATTTCAGTTGGATAGAAGAATAAACAATTGTTACTGTTTTTCACTCCTTCTTAACTTCATTTGATATTTTTTACCTGCAGTATTTAGAAGTAACATTAACTTATTGTAATGAGGATCACTCATTTTTCTATTTCTGTATTTATTTATTCTCAGTTCTTATTTTCTCCCCCTAGATTTTGGCTACTTTTGATGATTAATATAGTATGAAAGCACAGTTGAACCTGAATATCGACGGTGAAACTACCAAACCACGTATCTCGTTTGCGGTGTTTAAAAATCTACGCTCGCATTTTATTTTTTTGAGGTAGACCAAATCAATATCATTCCTTGAAATTTTCACAGAATTTTCTCCGCACGAAGAGGAAAAATCACAGAAATTTTCAAGACTGGACGTTAAGTAGTTTTTCATTTAAAAAATAAAGTATGACAGGAAGTCTGCGACGTCGCAAACCGAGATACGTGGTTTGGTAGTTTCACCGTCGATATGGTACTTGCGCATCAGGATTGCCTTTTGTCCCCAGTACAGTTATCTGTTGTGGCAGGAAATTTTTTTCTTTTGATTACCTAAAGAGGGATCAGTACAAGGAAAAATTCTTTGCATCAGTCGCCTCAAAAAAAATTGCAAGGGCAATGATAGGTGGAAGAATTACTTCATATTCCAAAGATAGTGATTCAAAATGGAAAGGTGGATTCAAATTTAATGCTGATTCTTTGATAAAAAAGCCAATGTCAGTTCTTGAAAACTTCCGTGATTTTTCCTCTTTGTGCAGAGAAAAATTTGTGAAAATTTCGAGGAATTATATACATTGATCCATTCTCCTTCAAAAAAGCAAAATGTGAGCATAGATTTTTTAACACCACAAATGTTTTACGTGATCTGGTAGTTTCACCTACGATTTGGGGTTTGGCAAGGTTTGGCACTATAGATCCAAAACGAAAAAATAAAAATGATGTACCGATATTGCTAACGGCAACATTATCTCCTTCACTTATCTTCCCTTTGGCCTGGCTGGCCACAGGCCTCTGGACTACAAAGTATGCTAGGTTGCCTACCCGGTTCTGCCACGTTGTTTAGGGGTGAAGGAGGGATGATGGCTACGGCAGGGACCAGTTCTATAGGACCCTGGACTCCCGTAAGAGTCAATGTAAAAATTCGTGAGCAGGTACTAGTGCTGCATTCTCGCGTAGGATCCTCGCAACTCACTGCTGTTATCAGTTGTTAGACTTCATTAAAATCCGTAGGATCGCGTATAACTGCAAAAAATCGAATTTTTCAGCGTATTTTTACATGCGGCGGGTCCTTCCTTGTCGAAAGGGGTCGAAAAACGCCAAAAATATACTTATTTTTCAAGAATTCAGCCGCCTTATGTGTTATTTTTCAATCTCCGGCTTAACCTCACTTTTGGAGCGGGCGATGGATGAGTCGAGGTTCGGGGGGAAGGATCCTCTGAGTTGACTAGGATCCTACGCGAGAATGCGCTGCAATCACCCGCTCACAACAGAACGGCGTCCTATAGAACTCGTCCCTGGCTACGGTCATAACTCTGTGATAACTGTAAACATTAACATAACCTCTCCACCAGTTCACATGTGCTGAAGTGCTGAACATTCGTCATTCCAAATATTATACGTTTTCATCTTTTGACACAGAAATTTTATTTTCCGATATTCAGTGTACCTAGTCCACAATATTATAGGTTACCTGTCGATCAGTTTTCTGTAATTTACCATTGGTTCTCTCCCAGGAGTTGACCTGGCATGCTAGTTACCTTTCCGACATCTATTAGAAATGGATCTAGAAGACTTCGATCAACCGAAGAAAATCATCCGGGCAAAAAAGGCCATAAATAAGAAGACTAAAGTACACATAGTTTTCGATGAGAAAGCAAGGCGGTGAGATTTTCAATCATTATTTGACTTCCTTTTCTAGAAATTGCGTTGTTTTTTTCCTCACCTTTTCTGTTTCAATTTTCCCAAAGAACTTTTGAAAATCTTCCTGCAAGACTATTCATAGATTCGCTTAAGTCATGATACAATGCCTATCAGGTGTGCCAATTCATGACTGGAGTGGTGAAGTTGATCTCTTGGCAGTGGTTTAGAATGTTGGTCGTTTGCACACTGAACATGATACATGATAAAAGTGCTTTGTTTATTCCGAAAGCGTCCAAAAAAATGTAAGAAAGGAAGGGTGAACTTAATTAGGCAATGGGATGTATTTCTGTTAAAAGGAACTAAGCGCCTAATTGAGTTCCTTTTGAGGATTTTAAAATCCCGGATAGCGCGTTCTGTCAAACGGAACTAAGCGCCATGTAGAAGCATTGCGAGTGTTGGACGGAATGAGCATCGCATTCTGCAACATCTGCCAATCCAAGCCCCCTCTCCCTCCCTCCCCCCCATGGCGCTTTTTGAGCTAAAACGCATATTAGTTCATAACTGGGAGGGGTGTATTTTCCATCATGTCTCAGTCATCACATTTTTTTAAAATGGTAAAGTTCTCTCTAAAAAGGCCCAACTATTTCTATGGTAATCTCTTGTTCAGTTTAAACTAAGTCATTTGTATATGTATTTTATCTTTTTTTAGGGATTATCTAACAGGATTTTCAAAGCGGAAGCAAGCCAGGAAGAAAAAAGCTGAAGAAGAATTCAAAGTTCTGCTGAAAGAAGAGAAAAAGCGCATAAAGCAGGAGGTACGGTTTATTCATCTCTCAGTGAAGGAGAAGCGCACACTTAACTCTCAAAAACAGTCCTAATCTCATTGCTGAAATCCAGGACCGACACTAGGACATTATTGATGAGGATATTAACGGTGGAAGTGCACAACCATGTATCTCCGTTGTAAAGTTTCAGAATTTCCACTCGTAGTTTATTTTTTTGCTTTTTACCTTTGTAGCCTAAAATTTTTGAAGAATATTCTGCTAAGAGAGTAGAAGAATCAAGGAAATTTTCAAGAAATTATGTTTACTGGTTTCTAGGAATAAGTAAAATTTATTGCTCTAAGGGATGTATGCAACGTCACAAACGGAGATATGTGATTTTGCACCTGAGCCATTGATTTTCATCTATTTGATCAAGTATGTAAAAGTGGCTTTCAAGCAATAGGTCTTAATGGCGAAGTTGACAGTCCTAACCAAGTTTTTAGCTCATTTTGGATCAGACACCAAAAGTTGGTATATGTAAAAGTGAATCTATTTTTTTTTACTGAATTTAAAGCACCAACTGCTGTTTTACTCTGTTCTAAAAAGTCTTTCTTTCAAAAATTTGGGTTCTTCTAAACTTATGCTGAATTTCATTTCATGAAGCTTGATGGTCCTATTTAGAACTAGTGGCTCAGTTTCCCCTACACTTACAATCGAACCTATAATTTTCTCAAGGGCCCACACACCAAAATCCAGTCTTTGAGGAATTTGTGCTGTTTGCTGTGCGCTCAATCTTTTAAACCCGAAAAACGTATGTGTCTAAGAATACCTTTGGAAACTAGTCAAAGAAAATTGAATAACGACGAATGGCACACTTTTTTCCGTATTTCTGAAGACTTAAATTTTGGCGTGTAGGCCCCTTAGGAAAATTTCGGTTCAGTTCTATTTCCTTTAATTTTAAGTCTCTCAGTAAGTCACACCTTCCCTATTTCCTTAAAATAAATATTTCCTTCCCCTTGTAGCCTTACTGTAGCCAAGCACGTGCATCACGAGACCCTCTTGAATCTTAGGAAACCACACAAATCTGGGTTGTTGTTCTCCACTCTAATTAAAACTCATGTTTCAGGCACGAGAGTCGTATATGAAACTAACGAAGAGTTTTGAGCCTGTTCCTGAAGTTGAGCATTTGCAAACAGAAGAGTATGATCTTGGAACTCATTCTGTATGCATTACAGAATTATCGACAGATGAAATTGCTAAGCACAATAATTGGATTGGAGCGAATAGAGTAAGTATTATCTTTGATGGGTCTGTTACACACCAGAGATACAAACTAACTAATGGACTCCTCTAAGGCATAATCCTTCAAAAATCATGTTTTTACGTATGCTAAAAGTCAGTCTTTGCCATCCATTTTCAAGTTTCCTGTGTTTGCGGGCACCCTTTTTTTTGTTATTGGCAACCATAATAGCCCAGAGAGGGATGTGAAAAATTATCAAATGAAATACACATGTTCCGATAAAAGTGAAAAAATATAGTGCTGAATAAGCAATGAGCGGATGATCAAGGTATCACTGTAGTAGTTTTGTGATTGACCCTTCATATCATTGCATTCGTCTTCCTATCGAATGATTGTAATGTGAAGAATTTCAATTTTCATTTATTTCCTTTACAGCCTGTAACCATTAAGGAAGAAGAGAAGAAGAAATGCCCTTAAAGAAAGAGGACGTAGATGAAATAGAAGGAATGTCACTGAAGCCCACAATAAAAACGGAAAAAGAGTCTGAAGAGGATAAATCACAATTTCAGCCAAATAAAAATTTAAAGAAACAAATTAGTAAAAATGCTGCTGAGCTGGCCAAGAATAGTAAGATTTTTAAGTTGAAGCAACTTATGGAACGTAGTATAAACAAAAGAAGATCCAGGAGTTTGAAAAATAAGAAGAAAAAGTTCTTAAAGCAACATCAAAAGGGTTATGGGAAAAAATCAAACAAGAAGAAGAAGAAAAGATAATCATATTTTTTTTTTTTTTTTTTCATTTTAAAGTGATTCTCAATGTGCCTCTTGTCTCTCCTCGATTTACTTAAATGCCTGTCATCCTCCAGGCACTCGCTTTTACAGGATACACATATTTTTTTTCATGAGGAAAATTTACTTTGTGCTTTGCGAGAGAAAAATGTCACATAACAAGAATGAGGTAACATTCTTTTTTTTTCTTTTCCAATTCCCAATCAATGAGGAAACTTTGCACATACTTTGAATATTGCAGATGATTCAAATATTTTTGAATCTTACAGTTACTTGGTTAGTTGATAGAAGAATTTTGAGAGAAAAAATTCAAATGTTCAAAGAACTTAATGGATATTTTGAATTTGTAATTTCTGAATTATCTTATTTTCCATGTTCTGACATCGTAATTAATTGGCTCAATGTTTAACATGCAGAATAAAGTGAGTCATTATCCTGAATCTTTATCTTATCAAAACTTTTATTTCCTCTTCATCTCAGCTTCACTCTTGAGTCTGTTCACAATTGAATTTTGGATCGTAAAAATCCACCAAGTCAGAAACTTAAAAACACCCAAATTTCATTGAAGGTGCTTAATTTTCATAGAAGCCATCGAAGATGGCGCATCTATATCAACTATCTATGCCCTAAAAGTTTCCAAAATTAATTGTCCTTAGACACCAAAAAGCTTTTTTTTCAGACCAACTTCTTCACTTACTGTGCAGTTTTTTGTCTCTTGAACATTTTCATTTCCCGAGTTAGTGTTTTCTTCCTTTCTGCTTCAATTCAGAAACAGATTTCTGTCAGCGATTGACCTCACATTTTTTAATTCTTTGAAAGAATGCAACCTATTTAAGTCATGAATCATGATTTTAATGTATTGACTAGCAGATATATCTCGTAATCAAGGTTATTGTTTTTCTCCACACACAAAACCTCCAGAATCTGGACTCAGGTTTATCCAATTAATCTAGTAACGGTACGCGGCTAAAAGATGGACCTGGAGAATACGGTGTTTAACATTATCAGCGATAAGTTAGGTGTGTAGATAGTGAAGTGTTCTTGTCTCCATCCATTATTCAGATTATTTGGTAATCCGTATCGCTTTGGTGTCAATTTATCAATCCTGATTATCAGTAATTTGGTCCACTTACAAAGTGAGCAAATTATCTGAACAGAGTTTGTGACATAAGGATACAACTCCGATAAAGGAAAAAAGCTTAAGATGTCTTTATTATGTAGTGTGTTTTCATCTTTTGAAATCTCATTTGACAAGGTTTCCCTCTACTGACCATGGTTCTCTTTGTTTACACCCTGGTTATTGAACTTAGCTGATTATACCATTGCAATCAAAATATTGAGGAAGATAGCACAGAAAAGTTTATCAAACAGTCAACCGTTGAAAGCCGTACTTGAGGCTTCAGCAAAAAAAAGCATAATAGAAAAATTTTGACTGAAGGCGGGTAAAAATAATTTCGTTAGTGTGATTAAAAAATTAAAGACAAGTAAATCTTTGAAAAGGCACCTGGTTGCAGGTTCATACATTTATTTTAAATAAATACTGTTGTGGAGAAAGTAAAACCACGTCAAGATTTCTGGTGCAATGTAATGTAAGAGAAAAATATACAGGGTAGATCGTTAAATTGATATCAAGGCACTGTGAATATGTACAATAAATTTTTTTCTTGACAAATTTTCCAAAGCCAGATAACAAGTCCAAAATTTACGATGATTTACTAACAAATAAACATGAGTCACTGTCTATATAATATAGGTCTTCAAATAAGTGGTAAAGAAAGGCGGGATCATTATAATAGATATTTAAACAGTGTTGAAATAACATCTATTGCTATGCAAAGTCACATTGGATAAGCATAAGTATAATACTACAGAAGGACTTCTTCACTGCACTTGCACCGCTGAGTGCATGGAGTCAAAATAGAACAGAGCGGCGTCACTTTTACACAAGAACAATCCACACAGGCCAGGCACTGCGCAACTCTTAGACATCCAATCCTCTGCCCAATGGTGGGCAATATGATGCAGAATTGTCTCAACTCAAAATATCCCATAATAAATGCATTGCATTAAACTACCTAAAGTCATGGTGCACTTTGCAGTAAGATCTCAAAACTCGACCACGGGAATGTACGACCTGTGTAGATTAGTCTTGATTTTAAATCTCTTTAACCCAAGATTTCTAAGCGAAGTAAAGTCACCTTTCCAATGTAATAAAGAAACTATAGGGAAAACTGATGACTGATGATAATTACTTTCCACAGTTTATAACACAGCAATTATTTTGTATCGAAAGTGATTTACAAGGACATTGCATACAAGGGGTTCGCACTCAGTCAATCAGTCAAGTTATGACAGCTGCTTCTCATTTCTATTACGATGTCGTACTCTATGGTAGAGCTATACCAAATGGTGTCATGCAACTGTATCGCAATCTGTCTAAAGTTATCTCCCATAAAAAGAGAGGGGGACAGAACCTTGATGAGCAGAAGTAATAAACTGGATGCAACGTCTAAGTTATAGCAATTGTCTCAAATTGTCAGCAAACATTTGTAAGAAGGGGCTGTTTTTTCTGCCAATCGCTTACATTACACTAAGTAGTTTCGCAGACAATGAGGCAGTTCGGCTGGTGAGGGATTGGCTTAAAAGCTATTGCACTATATGTAAAATTTCACCAGAAAAACGATGAGCACAATAAAAAGTTTTGAAAAAAATTGCTAAGGGGAGAAAATGCGATTTTAAAATCGTGCCCCTCAAAAACGTTATTTGAATCCGGGCCGTGGCGCGAACGCCGATTTTTGACGTCACACCTCAGGTGACCACCCTTGGTTTATTCCGAGTTAGTCCGAACAATATGGCTGCTGCCCGGTTTGTTTATTTAGCGAAAGTTTCTAGCTGTGTATTGTGATTTAGTGGTAAAATTTGACGAGAAATTTGTTGAAACATTTGGTTTCGTCCGAAATTAACTCTTTCTTGATGAAAAAAGGCGTTAAAGTTCGCGAAATTTATTCACCGGGCGACCGCGAGTGAGCATCGGCTATCGGAAACGACGGGCTCGTAAACAAACGAAGATTGATAACAGGAAGGATCCAAACAACTCGGAATCTTTTGATTTTCTTTACCTTTAAACCATTTCTGACTTCTACAAAGCATCTGAAAATCAGTTTTATCGTATTTTACAATCTGGAGCTAGAGTCTATCGGCTCATTGTGATGTGTATTCAGAGTATTCTGAAACAGAAAGTCAGTTGTCATAAGTTCACACCCAGACATTCTTTTCTTGGATCATTCGCTTTTCATTTTCGCCTCAAATCAAGTGTTTTGTAGTTTCCTTATCTGAAGTATGTGGTTTTGAATTCATACAAGAGTTTGAAGTTCATCTGTTTTAGCATTAAAGCCTATTGAGCCCTCAAACTTTACCGATATGATTACAGTTCAAGGTTCCTCTGGTCCGTACCAAGTGATTAGGTACACATCAAAGATGTGTCCTATGGTTCTTCAAATTAACAGTTCAGAAGTAAATTAGAGACTACAGTAACTTAATCCACTCCTGCCCTTTCCTTCAGTGTTTGTTCGTGTCTGTTCTTTATGCGTTACCACTCTAGTGCATACACCGGTAATGTAGGTTAGATAGGTATTATCGCATATTTTCTACTAGCAGTACCTTCTCTTAAGCGTTCTAATTTAGCAAAGAAATTCCACCAGTTGCAGAAAATTGTGTGCGTAATGAATAAGTGAATATGAATACCTCCTTTTGGTGACTCAAAGTTTCTCAGATCCGTCTTAAGGAGGTTTCGCATGTAGGTGCATGATCAGTTTTGCCAGATGAAATTACTGCCCTAGCAGCTTCAAATTTATACTTTGATCTCTGATTCACTAATAAATGACACTTTATGGTGTCATTTATATTTAATCAGATCAAAGCTAATGCGACAATAAATCATCAAAGGTCCGATTGAGGAAGAAATTTTCCGGTGAGTGCCACGGCTGAATCAACATTCCAACTAGACTTGCGAAGGTATCAACCAGGAAATGATCATCTGTCTGGAAGTGAAATTTTTTTCATTGCATCATACAGTTTAACAGGTAAGATAATTATAATTACTGAGGTACTATCAGGTTAAATACACAAGTTTAGTGTAACATTTAGATTTAAGTATGTTTAACTTTGTGGATAATGATTAATGAAAAAGCGTGGAAAAGTAGTGGCATGGCTAATCTGAGAAAGTACTTACCTAGATTCACTAAGTTTTAGTCTGATTGCTTCTCTTGATGTCCTAATGGAAAAATTATTCGACAAAATTTCTGAAATGTGTGCGATATTTATATCTTCTACATGCCGAAAATTTTGTGAATATGTAGAGCGTTAAGTCAACTTGTTTTCCATTTAAAATCTAAACTGAAAGTAGAAGTTTTGAACACCGTAGTCAATACGTAATTGAGGCACTGGATGCAAAAAGGCCCTTTCTCGGTTGCAGTGTTTGAGAGTCACCTCTAATATTTCATTCTTTGAAAGGAAAGTGAATGCATCAAGTGAACTAGTTGACTCTCAATCAGAAATACCATGAATAGTAGGATAATCATCTCATAATTGTCTCTTATATATGAAAATAAAAACTCTGAAAGTTATCTGAGAAAGCACTTGAGATCGATTTCCATATTCTTAGATGAAGCCTGCGTTTAAAATCACAATATTTCAAATTTTCCATAGTGCTTAAGGCCTGCAGCACAACCTTATCTTTCAAGGCAGGAAAAACACCATGGAACCTCCATCATTGCCAACTTCCAGCTTAAGGCTTTCAGATTACTTCATCCGTGTCTCAGTGGAGAGAAGCTGTAGGATTAACTCATTCCCACGATTTCGTTACTTCACCTACATTTCATGTTGTACTCCTCTTCAAGTATATGACTGCAGATGAGCAGATTTAGAAATTTTTAATGCACTCCGCATCTAAGAAATGAAAGAGCCTTAATAGAATTATCACTTACCATATAGGTATCACTTCCTCATGAGTCTATTTGGGTTGATACCTTCGCAAGTCTAGTTGGAATGTTGATTCAGCCGTGGCACTCACCGGAAAATTTCTTCCTCAATCGGACCTTTGATGATTTATTGTCGCATTAGCTTTGAACTGATTAAATATAAATGACACCATAAAGTGTCATTTATTAGTGAATCAGAGATCAAAGTATAAATTTGAAGCTGCTAGGGCAGTAATTTCATCTGGCAAAACTGATCATGCACCTACATGCGAAACCTCCTTAAGACGGATCTGAGAAACTTTGAGTCACCAAAAGGAGGTATTCATATTCACTTATTCATTACGCACACAATTTTCTGCAACTGGTGGAATTTCTTTGCTAAATTAGAACGCTTAAGAGAAGGTACTGCTAGTAGAAAATATGCGATAATACCTATCTAACCTACATTACCGGTGTATGCACTAGAGTGGTAACGCATAAAGAACAGACACGAACAAACACTGAAGGAAAGGGCAGGAGTGGATTAAGTTACTGTAGTCTCTAATTTACTTCTGAACTGTTAATTTGAAGAACCATAGGACACATCTTTGATGTGTACCTAATCACTTGGTACGGACCAGAGGAACCTTGAACTGTAATCATATCGGTAAAGTTTGAGGGCTCAATAGGCTTTAATGCTAAAACAGATGAACTTCAAACTCTTGTATGAATTCAAAACCACATACTTCAGATAAGGAAACTACAAAACACTTGATTTGAGGCGAAAATGAAAAGCGAATGATCCAAGAAAAGAATGTCTGGGTGTGAACTTATGACAACTGACTTTCTGTTTCAGAATACTCTGAATACACATCACAATGAGCCGATAGACTCTAGCTCCAGATTGTAAAATACGATAAAACTGATTTTCAGATGCTTTGTAGAAGTCAGAAATGGTTTAAAGGTAAAGAAAATCAAAAGATTCCGAGTTGTTTGGATCCTTCCTGTTATCAATCTTCGTTTGTTTACGAGCCCGTCGTTTCCGATAGCCGATGCTCACTCGCGGACGCCCGGTGAATAAATTTCGCGAACTTTAACGCCTTTTTTCATCAAGAAAGAGTTAATTTCGGACGAAACCAAATGTTTCAACAAATTTCTCGTCAAATTTTACCACTAAATCACAATATACAGCTAGAAACTTTCGCTAAATAAACAAACCGGGCAGCAGCCATATTGTTCGGACTAACTCGGAATAAACCAAGGGTCGTCACCACCTGAGGTGTGACGTCAGTTCTCAGCCCGCGCGATTCAAACAGCGTTTCAGAGACCTTCAATTTTTGGCATTTTTGAAGTAAGATTTCTCAGGCCAGAGGGCTCAAAAAAAATCTGAAAAAAATTCTGTATACTCATTTCACCAAGGACTTTCATAATATGTAATAAAAAAATTCAGCCGAACTGGCTCATTAAAACAAATCTTTGAGGATCTAGAGTGAATATTTGACAAAAGGGGGGAAAAGGACAAAGGGGTGCTACTACACTGCATTCCATAGCATTTATAGATACATGATATACATATAAAACATTTGAAAACAGTTAGATATTATGCTCCCTCCTCACAGGAATTTGAGTGAACCTTCTGTTGTGAGGATAACTTTAAGAGGCTTTGTAGGACTATACAATTTCCTTTCCTGGCATTGAAGAAAAATAAATATACGAGAGTGGAAGAAGAATTTAAGTAAAAAAATGCTTAAGTAACTGTAAAACTAAAAATAAATTGTACAACTCAAGTATTGCAAGTGAAAAAGAAATGGAAAGTGAAGGGAGATTATAAAAATATGATATATTTATATAGGCAAAATGCTTAACTGATTTCAATGCAACAAATAATGTTGATATTTTTAAAAAGTCCTTGAGAACTCTCTGAAAATATAGCACGAGTGGGGTCTTTCACTGGATATGGAGACCCACTTAAAGAAACAATAAATTTTCATCCTGACAGCTCAGCTTGGAAGTTAAACAAGAAATAACAGATGAATATTACTGTTACGAAGTAAGCATACCATGAGGAACATGAATTGTTAGTTCCCCTAGTGCTTCCACAATCTGATGAGATTGAGCGCAAGTCCAAGGATCATGAAAATAACTAAAGCAAAGAAAAATTAAAGAGTTGAAAGATTACATCTTTCATTTTAAAGTTTTGCTTTATTACAGGATTTTGTTTGAAATTTTGGAGCAATGGCACAGACAAGAATCATGATATATTTTTAGAAAATCTAAGTACCTATTAGGAGTATCTTTCTCTCAGTTCATTTAAATAAAATCTTACTCATATTAATAAACCTGAAAATTTATACATTACTCTTACAAAAATGGCACGCAATTAATTAAATGAAATCTGGAGGAAAATATTGATTGTGAACTGTACATTTTGATGAAAATTAAACACAAGCAGTATGTACACTATTTTTAACTGAAAATAAATACAGGAATCTTTCATTTGAATATTTTTGAAAGATAATACACTTAAAAGATAAAAAAAGATTAATAGAAAACAAAATAAAGGTATTCAAAGGGGAAAAAATAAAATGCCACAACGAGGTTCTCAAAAAAAGATAAAAATTTAACAAAAACTTACAACTAATTTGAAGTATTGATAAAAGAGCTTATGGTTCATCATACTTCTACAGGATGGGGGAAAGTCTGCCCTGTCCTTTTTAATGAGGAGCATTTGAAAAATAGATCCTGACGAAACATTCTTACAATAAAAGCTTACAAAGAGATCAAAAATATAAGTTTCTTAAACTAGATGATTAAAAAAGGTTTAAAAATAAGGACTAAGATGACTTAAGCTGTTCTTACGACATGAACAAGAAAGGATATTTACTTTCCACATAGCTCATAGAGAACTGGGGTGTTTTCCTTTGTTTACCACTATGAGCTTCTCTTTACACCATTGAGACAATGTATTGATTGGTGAGCAGAAAGTAAGATAAAAAATAAATCGACTTGAACCAGAAAAAGAACGAAACAAAATTAGAGCTTGTTTCAGATAACTTGTCATTTTTCGCTGAATGTGCAGGATAAGAAATTCCGTGATCTGGGCATACGACAAAAAAGGACAAGTTATCTGAATCAGGCTATAATACATATTTTATAAAAACAGTTTTTGTTGATTTGGGAGGGCTTATAAAAGAAACTGCCTTTAAATATAGTCGCAAATTTAGGCTTACATCTTAATTAATGCTTGAATTTTCCGGAAATTTCTTCCGGTAAGAACTGTATTTTCAAGAGGGAGGATTAAAAATAGAAAGGGTGAAATTATGAAAGGAATTTTTTGATCTGAAAAAAGCAGGAGACAACAACAACATTAGGAGTCTCGGAGAAAATATTTCATGGTGAGTATTCATGTTGTACCAATATAATTGGCTTTTTAAATTTTAAAACTGAAAATTTAGGGCCTAAACTGAAGAGACTCAACGGAAGCAATAAGTTGACCAGTTTTTATCAGCAAGACCGTTTATTTTTAGTGCAACTACTTGCAGATCAAAAGCAACGCACAAATTCTAAAGTAAAAGTACCACCTCTCAGCTTGGAAAAATAAGCGCAGAGAACAGCTAAGTCATCAAAAAGTTAGAAACCTCACCAGTTTTAAGCAACGACTCAGGTACAAAATCCTAAATACAGATTTAAGTATGGACAAAATGAGAATCATCAATGAACACAGTTGGTGCGATTTCGTCACCATTACATGAACTAATATTCAAACGATTCCAGATATGCAGGATGATATTACCAAAAAAACAGGCAGGAACATTAGACCGGGACGCCATGGACACGGAAACGATACAAACAAGTGTATTCTAGGTTACCCCAATTTGATTCGATTCGTAACTCCACAATGTTGAACGGCCTATCTTGAGGCTGGAAAAAGACGAAAGTACATGAGTTTTTGTTACAAGGACTGTTTCTGTGACAAAAAAAATATTCATCATGAAGTTGAGAGAAAATATTCTTTTCTTACCATTTGGGCACCTCAAATTGACTAAGATGGAGGTGTTGCTTCTTTTGAAGAAAGTTAGCATTTGACCACTTTTATTTTTCTTTCATTCATGCTATTCAGTTCAAGTGTATGTACTTTTATTGGTACTTCGTGGAAATTTATCAGTAAAGAACAGATTAGCGTTCTTCATGATATACCTGTATTTTTTTTGTGTGTAATTCCTTTAATTTCTAATGAAAATGAACAGTTTAAAAGGCAAAGGGTCCTAGTTTTAGGCAATCACGAATTTATCATCAGAATTTCCCAAACTCTCAGCAAAAGAAACGTCAGAAAAATCAAATGGCATACCTTAGCTGAGAAGTACTGTAAACTGGTTCCATTTTCTTCATAGCGAAACTTCCCAAGGAAATACGTTTCTTTATCTTGCTCATCTTTCAGTCCCTAAAAAAATACACGATTATAAATTAGGATCATTTTCAATACTCTAACTAGATAAATAAAATATTGAAATAAAAGTAATTTAGGTGATTTGGTGGCTAATAAAAGGAGCGAGTGTTAGTGGCTACAGATAAAAGCCCGCAAAATAAGGCTTTAAAAAAAAAGCTTTCTTGGAGCTTTAGGCGTTGCTCGGTTTGATCTATCAAAAAAAAAGTTACAATGATAAATTAATACATTCTGTGAAGGTGAAGCAGGTTTGAAACACACTTTACTCCTGAGACATTGGCAACTGTCACTGATGATAGTTTTTCAGCACAACTGAGACACTTCTGTTGACAGAAAGCCAGCGCGCAAGTGAGTTATACTTTCATGTTTTACAAACTGATTGCGGTAGTTGCACTCATATGACAGTATGTTGGAGTTTTTTGCCAACAAGCGTTAAAAATTCAGCATAAAGCTGAAAATCTCAATACAGAGGGAAAAAGCTCATTCGAGCACAAATTTTCCCTCCAAGAGATATGCTGTTTGGAGCAACACTAGTTACGTTCATGCAGGAAGGCAACTGTAGACGCGTTTCGGCCTTGTTGGGTCATCCTCAGTGCAGTGCAGCCTCCTGAATTTTCTGCTACCAAGGTCGAGAGGTCGTGAAAACTAGCCCGAGACTTGGGAAAGCGGACGCTGGCGGCAAGTACACTTGCGCCATCTAGAGAGCAATTATCCAAACAGCTCCGCATGAGCCTTGGCAAGGCAGTTTTTACGGATTTTTAGGAGATTTTCAGCTTTATGCTGAATTTTTAACGCACGTTGGCAAAAAACTCCGACATACTTTAATTTTTTACTTTAAGATGAAATAGAGAAAATACACACCCAAACGGAGAAATCTTTGGGAGCTGAGTCAATGCTTCCGTTTCGGGACAGGGATTTTGGTATGTGTTCAACACTAAAAGTGTGAATCTTAATTGTAGCAGATAGCTGAATAACCAGATATCCAGTGGAACCAACAAATGACCAACATTCACCTGGCTGCATCCCCGGCTGGAAAAAACAACACCTTGAGAGTGAGAAACAGCGATTTTTTCGAATAAAAATAGTAGTACAAGGAGTGATCAAAGAAATAATAGCATCATTTTATATATTCCATGTAAATTGAAATTGAGGGATTCATAATTTGTCCGGATTATAATAAGGTACATGCAAGATAAGGCAGTCAAGTCTTGCTTGGACCTAACACAGAGACAGTGTAAAATTCATTTGGATATTTTGAAATTCAGCACATTCATTCAATGGCTTTCTAAAAACATTTTAATCTCCAAAAGAGAAGATAGGACTGCAGGAAAACATGGTGTCTAAAACGCTCTTTGAGAAAAATTTCAGGACTCTCATCCCACCACTGGTAAAATTATAAATCCCTTCCAAAAGATGTTTTTTCGTTATTTTTACGGGTTTCTTAGATGCTGTCATCTGAATGCTTGATAAGACACTCACAAAATGATTGTACTGGTACATTCTGCTCCCACCTTCCATTATTATGACACACAAACGGAGTTACTTGTTGAAAACGGCAATCAATAAAATAGCTTCAATCAACTCGATTAAAACAAAAAATTACAGAATATTTGCATAGTCCCTGTACTTTTTCAGCACTTTGGACTTGCTTTGATACTTGAACAATTTTTTCACCCTTTCCAGATCTAAAGATTCAACAGGAAATATACATTGAAATGCTTTCACTGCAAGAGGGCTAAGCACATACCTGAATAGCTTTCCTCGGATTATTGGAAGTCCACCAGACAGGAATGCCATAGAAGTACCAAACAGCTGGTGTTGATGTGGAGGATTCTGTGCACTTGATATTGAGAACAGTTCCACCTGAGGATTCTAATGCAAAATCAGCCATCCCTGTTTTATCCGCATCATAAAGTGATAAGACATGTTCAATGGTCCGATTTATGTACTGCTGCAACGAGTTTGTGTCGAAAGAGTTGGAGTGAAGTGAATCCGTGGCCCCCTGTACTGACACGATATTGTTGACACGTTTTGATAGCTCATCACTCATTCTTTCTGTAACAGCTGCCATAATAACATCCATCGATGCTTCAGAGGCTGCAGAAAGAAAAATATGTCATATAATCGTATAAAAGAATGGAGGCTTAAGTACCTAGATAAGTTTTGCCAGAGAACAATTAAACCATCTTAATACTGAGTTAAATTTGTAACACCCCCCTCCCCCCGATTGAACCAGATTAGAGAAAGAGATAGCGATAAACGGGAGTATTCCAAAAAGTAAGCTACGAGCATTTTACTTCATATATGCACCTGTAGCAGGTATAAAGTTGTATTGTAATCAGAAAATCTTGAGTCTTAGACACTGTAAACTAGAGCTCTAAATAGCTTTCACTGAGACCATGTTTTTTGGAATGCAAGTTTTATGTCATAAGATAGGCTTTGTTTGACACTTTTGGGCATACTAAGGAGAGACCTGCAATTCAAAAGAGAAATAAAACAATCACTTCAATAAAGAAAACAATTATTTTTTCGCAATTTTATTTTCCTAATGTCTAATGTTTAAATGTTCCTGCAATACCTTCTCTTATGCGGTGGTCCAGATGGTACGTAAGGTTGGAAAGTTTGTTTTCAAGTTTGTCTCTTGCAACATAAATGGCATCAAGATGAGATCGAATGTCATTTTGACTGAGAGGCTCAGAGGTACTTAGGAGTTTGCTCAAATAATTAACGACATGCTTCTCAACAGTTCGTGCAGAGATTGGAGGCTCCCGTCTCGAGCAACAGCGCCTGAATCTGAGAGCTTGCCACTTGAGTTGGTTCTGCAATAAAATAATTCAACATCAAGCGTTACTAATGAATTTTCTTACTCCCTTTCTCAGCATTTGTGGGAAATTTCGTTTCTTTGCATTGCATCATAAAAGCTGTACAACTACAAAAAATCAAAGAGAGTAGAAGAGAAAGCAGAGACTAAATAAAACATTAAAATTAACTTCCTCTTATTTAACTTCGATTAGTGCTATGATGATTTTATTAACAGTGGTTGAAGTATTAGTGGCCACCAAAACTTACAAGTGTAACAGGCCTGAAAAAAAGCTTTGGCCATCTCGATGATTGATCAAAACAATCAGCCAGGGTTACAGGTTACTGGAATTTTTTTTAAGCACACAAGTTCCTGGTCAACTGGGAGGAGATCTTCCCATAAGTAGAGGATCTTTGTGGATTGCATACATTGGGTCACTAAACCTTAAGCAAATTTTGACGTTCGAGTACACTTTTTCTACGGTAACTGACGAGTAAAACAAGATTCACAAACTAAAAATGCGAAAAAGTAATTCTGAAACGGAAAAATATGCATGGTAAATAACTTAATCGTAAACTTAAAACACTCTGGTTTCACGCCAGACCAGGTAATGTCCTTTGGCACTAATCAGAAACAAGCTCTGATTTACACAAGTTTAGTCAAGTGTCTTTTTACTCTTCATGTGTGAAAATAATGGGGAGGTCAAAACTATATCCAGTATCAAATTAAATTGAATCTTGTTAATATATCAGTGGTAAACAAACCACTGTCTCATCAAGCAGTGCGTTTTATTTCAGCAAGCATCAGTACGGAATGAAAGTAGATAGCGATCTGACTACCGTTGTTTTTCACTTCCATTATTTTTCTTTCATTTGGGTACGTTTAAAATTCATTTTTAAGAGTTTTTGGACCTTTCAGAAACGGTTTTCTCTAAAATTTTGGCTCCAAAATTTTGCATTAAATCACCATACACTCTACAAACTTAATACATTGAGAATATCAAATAAAAAACAGAGGGTTTAGTGACCATCAAAGGGTATCATTCTATAATAATACCATACATAGAAGGGATTTCAAAAAAAGAAATGGAAATCTAAACATAATAACTTGTATAGTTACCAACTTGTGTCTATTTAAACATACCTGGATTTCATTGATTTTCTGTTGAAGGTCATCATATACAGCTGAACGAGCAACATTTTCAGCTGCCTCTCGATCTTTCAATTCTTGTTCTAATTTATTCAACTCTTCTCTCAATTCTACGTTCTGGAAAATAATTATTGAGATGAAAATAATATTATGAATAAATAGAAATAAAAAGAAAATAGTTTGACAAAGAAATAATTAATCGACAATAACACAGAAAAAAGGTCAGATTAGGTTTTTTCTTAATCAGAGGAGCAAATAAACCATTCAGAATGCGACTAATAGTGACATTTTGGAGCTGAAGGTTTCATAGGTTGTTTGTGATGGCAATACGCAATTCGAGAGCAAAACTGGACGTTTTGCTAACTATTGGAGCTGAGATAGGGGGTAAGACTGAGATGAAAATGGCTCCTCTTCTAAATTATTGGCAGGTTTTAAGCTTAATCCAAACAGTTTCACACAAAGATAAGGATATTTCAACTGCTTAGGATTTTTTTTCTAGAGAATATCATGGAAAATATACTCTGATGGTACAGCTTTTACTATTGTGTGGTAAAGCAAGCAACAAGTCAAAACACAGAGGCAACAATGAATTACATAGTTACTTTTGTTGCTGAAACCACGATTCAGTTGCAAGTTTAACTGAGAATAACGAGCAAATAAAAGTAACGCGAGCAAGTAACATAATCAAATTGAATATAGAGAAGAAAATAGATTTTAACAATACTTTCGGTCAAGCAATGACGCCTAGTAATTTAAAAATTAAAACTCCAGGTTCCCCTTTAAAATTATTCACAAATGGGACTCCCTAGAAAAGCACCATCTTCAGCAAAACTAGCTGCAATCGTTTAGGAGTTGATTCACCTATCTGCCAACCTATCTGGCAAGAGTAAGTAAGTCAAAATGATGCGGCAAAAACACTACATCATAAGAATGCGTTTTGAAACTTGCTGCTTCTCTTGCAGGTAGGTGGAATTCCTCATCCAGTCAAACCGTACTCAGTTTTAAAAATTTCATTTGAGAATGACAGTCTTCTTTCCTGTGAACAACCACAAGCTCACAAAGAGATGCTGGAAAAGAGATGGAGTGCATACCTTCTGTTGAATGCTCTGTTGGAGGCTCTCCTTATTTTTGTTTTCTCGATCGTCAAGCTCTTCTGATAAAAATTGCTTAAAGCTCTCCGTGATGACGTCAGGGTCTGCAGACTTATACTTCTGATTTTTCTCGAGGAGGTGGGATTGTTCTGATAACCAGTCATTGAGAGTTTTTTGCATTTCGCTGCTCTTTAAAATATTCTCAGCAAGAATTTTATAGTCTATGTCAGGACTTTGTCCACGTGACTGATAATGGGCAGGAGGCGCCCTTGATGTAGCAACTACGGAAGCTAAACCTTCACTGAGCTGAAAAGAAGCGATAATACTCCGGATTATTTTATACATTTCAAATTTCAATTTTTGGTGCAATAAACATGTTCCAAAACAGGATGTTAAACAATAGGCACTTGATGTCATTCATAATAGGAATGTTGAATGCATGAACTGACACTCTGAATTTTTTAAAATACATTTTCCTCGTAATTCATTTTTCTACATTCTTAGAGCAGATACATGGTAACTTAAGGATTTAGAGCTAGATTCTTTAAAATGGTGCATCACTAAGATGTACGTGGGCTTCTTTTGGTCTTAGACCATTATTGCAAACCAGAATGATCATGTAGTTGTGAAGGTGAAACTACAAAATTACACCACTTGGTTCGCAATGTTGTACATTTCCTGCTATGTTACATTCTACTTTTTGAAGAATGACCAGATATCGTTACAATGCAAAACTTATTGTCCTTCCAAATGCATTCTCTGAAAATTTTGAACAAAAATGTCTGGTTTTATTCTAATAACACATTGACTACAGTAGTGCGCTTTATAATTTGCAACGAGTTGAGTGATGCAAAACTTGCAAGTACCTATAACAGATATCGCTCTGAGGTAGCAGGAGCGTCATCTCTTGGACACAGATGTAACGCAAGGTTAGGATATACAATGATAGGAAGCTCTTTCCACTCAGCAGAAATTTTTTAAGAATGGCTTCTGTAAGAGTAGGACTGGCACAGCAATTAACATATTAAGACAAGAGAGAGGGAAAAAATTTGAAAACATAAAATTTGAAAAATGTGTTTTTATGGTTTCTCCATCACTGCTGAAATGTCAAAGGCACTTTAGCAGTTTTGTGAGAAAATGCTCACCTTTGAGGTTGCAAAAACAAAAGGCACTGTTACATAGCTAAACACAGTGAATACACTGGTTTGAACTAAGTAAATAATGTAAGAGACTGTTGATAGAATGAGTGTTGCAGCACTGGAGACACCTCCGACAAAAAATTCCAAGATGCTAGCAAAAGGCCTTAAGAGGAGAAAAATATTTAGGTCACCGGTCCAAGATGATAACAGGTCTGAAGCTGACGTCACTGAAACAAACGCAGAAAGGAAAATTATTACTGAAGGAAATATTCTACCCAAGAGTATAAAATGCTAATTGATAAAGCATCAGTTAGTTTCCTCTTTTCTTCAAAAGACTGCTAAACCATTCCCGACGAGCTAACAAAGAATGTTGTATGAACATTTGAGAGTTGCCAAATTTCCCCTGATAAAACATTTATTTTCAAGAAAAGTAAAGAAAGATTGCCAGAGAATTTAGAAAATAAAAGTTCCTGATTCACTTTGGTAAAACTCCCTGACAACTGAGAGAATATGCCCCATGGTTAAAAAGACATGATTTGAAATAGTTTCCGGGCAAAATTTGTTGATCGAAACGTCAACCCCATACCAGAAAGCAGATAAAGACAACTTAAATTTTTCCCGGACTTTTAAGAATTCCCTGAAATTTTCCTGAGGAATTAGTATAAAAAAAAAAAAAAAAAAAAAAAAAAAAAAAAAAACGGTCACAATTTTCCCGATAAATTTGTCTTTAATTGAGGGAAATATGGCAACGTCTGAGGGCTCATTAGGCATTCTTCCTTAGTATAGCGGTGTGGTACTTTAAACCTCATCGTTAAGAGCAGGTAGTATACGGTACCGGTGTTGGTACTTCCTGGTTTTCTGGACCATCCAAAACCCAGGTTGGCCTTACAGCTTCGTTTACAAGCTGTTGCCAAACAACACATCCCATTCTTTGAGTATCTGAGATTATAATGAACTTATCGGCGAGAATTAATGTCAAATGAATTCAAAAGTGGAAATGCGACATTGAAAAATACCTGATTTTGATAGTATTTGAAGTGGACTGCTGGATAAAAAATCTTCCAAATATGATCCACATGAGCTATATAGCTCCGGCCACCAGTAAAACACTGTAAAACAAAAACAAACTATTATTATTTTGCAAATTTTCCAATTATTAGCACCATTTGCGTTTCAATTTTTTTTTTTTTTTTTTTTTTTTTGCATATTGATTTATTTACTTTTTCCTGAACTGTTTGTGTGAAACTTCACAAAAAAGAATGGTCAACGAAATGGATTAAAAATTCAATTGCCTTTATTGTTGTTACCATCTGCATATTTGTAAACTAAGGCTAATAGTTTTTGTATGATCGAACATACAAATAAATGAATGATATTCATTTATTAAAACAGTAGTGCTCCTTCCTCAACACTTGTTGGTGCTTGCTGATTTTTACTGAGTGGCAATACAAAATTGTCATTGCTATGTCATTATCACGAAGAAAATAAAAGACTACGGTTCTGATCCACGTTGGTATGTTATTTACCCGGTGAGCAAAGTAAGGTACTTATATGTTCCAGACGGGGCACATGGGGACTTGTGCAGTAATGTCCACCATTCATATTCTATCCTTTTTGAATGGAAGCTCCCCTATTTATACAGTAACAGCTCGTTAAGACGAAATACGGTTAAGACGAAAATCCGCTTAAGATGAAATTTTTTTTGGTCCCTTGACACTTCCATCAGAGTCAATGTAAAAAAAATACGGATAAGACGAAATTTCGAAATTTTTACCCGTAACCAAAGCCGGATAAGACGAAGAAAAAGTTCCCATTTTTTCCCCTGAAATTGGGTAAAAACGACAAAAATGAGCCAATTCTTAGGGAAAAAAGACTTCGTTTTGCGTACCTTGACATAAAAAGAGTAGGTTGAGAGTAGATCGTGGGTATCCTCTGTTTCGCTGGATGACTGAGATGCAATCGACAGTTGACGATGAACCAATTTGCGTACTTTACAATTTTTAAATTTGGATTTCGTATTGTATAAAATTTAAAAATTTAAAACTGCTTCCAAATTTTGGCGTATGCCGAAAAATTTTGTCTTAAGCAGAGAACGGTTAAGACGTAAAACCGCTTATGCCGAAATTTTTTTCGGTCCCTTCATTTTTCGCCTTAACGAGCTTTTCCTGTAATACATGGGAATTTAAAAAAATATACTCACAAAACAGTAAAATCAGGGGAAGGCACAGAGTGAAAACAGCCAAAGGTTTCAGATGGTGTCCGAAACTGGAGAAAATAGGCCTGAACACTTGTTGAACACTACTACGAGCGGCTGATATTAACACAACATCCAATCGTTGGAAGAAGAATAAGCTACGATACAGAAATCGAGTGAACCCATAGTACCACCTTCGACTAATAGCTGGATCTGGGTATAGATGGCCTGGAAACAGATGAGAACAGAGAAACAAAATAATTCAAGTAGAAAAAGACATTGAAAACAAAGGACCGCTGGATGGAATAAGGTTTAAAGCACCACGAGACAAGTCTGATCATTAAGACTCCATGCAGAGCACATTAAGTGGACTTCAATTTTCAATTAAGAACTACAATTTTAGGCTTAATCATAAAAAAAAGTATGTACAAAGGGAAATGCAGACGTTGTTTCTAAACTGAGCAAGAAATTTTGGTTCCAAATTGAAAAATGTAGTCCAAATGTATTGGGAAGTTGCAAGATCAACCTCATCATTCCTGGAGGCCAATGAGAATTGCTAGCTATTATTTGCATTAAAGGATTGATTCTATTTGATTCTCATTATCCTAAACTCTATTAATTTGGGTGTAATCAAGCAAGATTTAAAAAAATCAAACCTTACCTATCCAAATAAACTGTCATTATCATAAATAAGCATATCGAAAATGAACAAACAGCTATGTAAAACATGAAAATATAGTGAGGATTTCACTTACTTGTGTTTGGAGATGTCCATGTTGGAGCGACACTATTCTTTGAACTGAAGAAGATTCGTCCTAGTGTGCAGCTGTAGGCAAAGGTGAAAATAGAGAAAAAAACCTGAAACCAGTTTCTGCTGAGATTTGATCTCCTTAAACTCCTGTTTTGACTATATGAGGAGTGTGAATACGATGATTTTTCTCGGAGTTCATTCAAATAGTTAACTTGCGATTCTGAAAGAATTAAAATAATGAAAAATAAGTCCTATGAAAGAGAAAATATGAAAATAATTCGAAGATGCTTTTTCAACTACAAAATGAATAATAAAACCAATTATTATTGTTGAATTTTTGACATTCTTACTTTCTGCAAACTATAGGTATGTTTGATTTTTTGCAGATTTATTAGCAATAAATATTCTAGATTTGAGGATTTTCAAATGAGTTAATGAACAAGAGATGAGGGACAGGCGGCAGCCAAGGGGGCTTTGGGAGGATAGGGGTCTGTGGCAGTTGGGTGTCGCAGAGCGCCAGAGAGCACTGTAAAAGTGGCTTTCATGTATGTATCAAAAAAATAAAATTAGATACTCACCAGCATCCAATGGAAACAAGCATCTTGCTGTTGCTTCATAGGATTTGTCAGAGGTATCTAGGCGAGATCTCGGTAGGTACTCAAGGTTGTGTGATCTGATCGGACTCCTGGACATATTAGGTTTCAACGGAATACCAGGAGCTACTTCCTTCCCGTAATTTTCAGATGTCGGTGAGTATACGTAGTCTGTCTTTGGAAACTCACTGTGAACATACATAATTAATTATAATTGTCGCCTCCACTGAAGAGAGTAAATCACAACAAAGCAATGTTAGGTAAATGGTGCGGTCACAAGCCTCTGCTAATCTGAGCATTATAAACATCAAGAATCTGCAAATCAGAACAGATGAAGTAACACCAACCAAAAGGATGTAGAATACACCCTTTCACATGTGGAAAGGCCCCAAAAATTAAGAGGGAGGGAAAATTCTTAAGGGTAACATGTTGAAGAACAAAAGAACACTGAGGAGAAAGGTCATCAATTTTGTACTTAATGGGAAATTTTGCTGGGCGCTAAGAGAAAAATGTGGAATCTGTACCCCTTATAAATCATTTTGCTTAAAATGTACGTAAGCAAAAGTGAGACAGAAGTGGTTTGGTGGATGATGCAGATTGGGCCGATTAAAGAAGAAATCATACTTCCTACAGGAAAGGAGGGGGAAAAATTAAAAAAATAAAAAAAAAAATAAAAAAAAAAATGTTTAAAAAAAATTAAACTTTTTTACAAAATAAAAATAAAAAATAAATGAGGATTACAATTATGATGGAGTCAACGGGTTCTTGTAATAATTCAAAGCATTCTTCATGTTAGAAATTAAGAATAAAGATCAGATCCTATAGAGTTACAAAGCACAAATAGCTTTCTTTTTAATAGGACTGATGAACAGGAAGGTGTAAAAGTTTTGCTGCTCAATAAGCGTAGGGAGAATTTGTGTAGAAGCTTCCTTCTTTCATTTACTTTTGGTCCAAAGAAAATAGTTTCACTATAAAAAAACTAGGAAATTCAACCAAGTTTTAGACACTTCAAATTGATTTAAACTCACTTCGATTTTCTTCATGGAATTACTTCCATAAATAAAATAACACAAGTTAAAAAACAAACGAATTTTCTAATGTGTCTTCCATTTCATTAGAGCAGATTTCTTCTGATCTCCACTCTTCAACAAACTTTCAGTTTCTTCAAGTTTACCGGACACTAACTTGAAACAGGGAACAGGTCTTAAAAGGAGGACAGCCTGACAACAGGAAAGGTAAGAGACAGGGAACGAAATCTAAATTCAGGAGCTGATGGGGGAGTGGAGACTAAAAATATTACTGGCTATAATGCAGAGCCTCAAGGGCAGGAGTTGAGACATCTCGAGCACAGCTAATGAATACGAATGATTATCTTCACCAGTTGAATACTATGCCGTCCTAAGGTAGAACGTCGTATGAGCCGAGAGACTTTGCCAAATTTCCTTTGATAAAAATCGAATTTTTACGGGAGCTTATGAATATTTTTCTTCCAATGTTTTTGAGAATTTTACTCGCCATTCAATTGACAGTATCTGAAAATTTTAAGGAGAGATCCTCATTACTCTTCTCAAAATTAAATATTTTATAAGAGGAGTTTGGCGTCCGAATTTTCCTACGGCGCTTTCCCTTGGCACGACAGAACGGCACAATCGAAACTCCAAAACAGTTTTCATGTTAGATGTTCCTTCCCTGACTAAACGCTCTTACCTAATTTTTTTTTTTTTTTTTGGGGGGGGGGGGGGTTGGGAGGCACTTCTGTCAAGCATGGAAACTTGCTATCAGTTAATTCAATTTTAAAACGATTCAGAAATTCCGAACCTTTCAGCCGCGGTTCTCCGGGCGCTCGCGGCTATCCGGAGGTCCTCGCGGTGTTCCACGAAATTTTCCGCGGGAGTTTCGAAGGAAGGCGTGTTTTTGGAGGTTTTCAGTGGATTTATCCGAAACTCTCAATTTAATGGTTCCATGCGGGCATCCCCCCCCCCCCCCCCACACGAAAACAGAACGAAAAGGATCATAAATGACAGGGGCAGAACGAAACGCGTAAAAGATTTGCGTCCGCGAGCATCCGTGGGATTCGTCCCCTCCACAAAACCCCTTCGTCTTGGTCCCTCTGGAAACCGAGACGCGTGACACTGCTGAAGCGTATTTTTGTTGATGATCGGTCGAACCAAAGTGCCGCGACGAGGCTACGATGGCGCCACCTAAAATGCGTCGCGCGCTCGCGCCGGTCTCTCGAAATGGAGACCCCCCTCGTCAAAAGAGAACCCCCCCCCCCCTTCCCGCGCTTCAAAGCAGAGCGCAACGAACTTTCTCTCTTCTGATTTGAGCATCCACTGCTGAAACCGGAACGGCTTCCGCGGGCTAGATACAGCCGATTTGTATCGGTTCAAAGGGACTTAACTTCAGCAATTAAGCGGTGCAGAGAATTCTTCAAAGAAAGAATTAGCTGCAGTCATCCAGCCTCAAACGCAAAAAAGCACATTTCCTCACGCAAACCGCGGTTGTTAGAAGCGGACCGCGTTTAACAGAAAGGAACCAAGCCACATCAGCTATCCCCGAATTTAACTGGGCAATTTAATTTTTTACGAGAGAACGTTTGTGCGGATTCCTTTGAAAATTTCATGGACTTTGCTTCGTGCTATGCAGAAAATTCACTGCAATTTGTACGAAAATCTGCACAAGGGTGGTTTCTTGATAACTGGAATAGTTATGTCGCCATAACAGAAAACACATTTTTCGGTCATATTTTTAGTAGTAATGATAATCACTCGAATTTTTTTGCATTAATCTACACAGGGTTATGTGCTATAACGTTGTTCAAATATTTATTGCTCTACTTTTCAATTTTAATATATAAATGGCCTAGATCTAAATGAAGTACGCTTGATATATTAAGATATATCTTCCATAAAATTAAATATCCACAAAAACCATGAGAATCCCCATCCCCCCCGATAAATCTTAAGAACAAACTGTGGCAAAAGAATGAACATTTACTTTATCATTTAATGTAAAAAAATCTGGGTAATTTCTCCAAAATCTATGTATAGTGGGCTCATTTAAGGACTATCACCTCTTGGTAGCCGCAAAAATCATGGAAATTGGCCCAGTGGCATGGCAGAACCAACTGCGGCAAAACATGAAAATCTGGGGGTCAGAGAGCTTATTGAAATGATGATTATGTTTCCATCTTGAATAAAAGAGGGCAGCCATGCTGGGCCGGAGATGTCTGAGGGGGATACTGATGAGTCCTTAGGAGGGGGCGGGGTTAGCAGGAGTCTTGTCTCCACGGACCGTTTCACGGGATTTGTCCCTGGGAAAAATCCCACTCACGAAGTTGAAAAAAATATTGAGTTAATCAATATTATTCCCAGTACCATTTATGGTCCTTGTACCCCTAGGACCCACTGAGAGAGGAAGAAGAAGTGAAAACGAACTGTGCGATATTTTGTTGATTACTCCATTGTTAATGTTTGTTTAGTTAACATAATGTGTCTAATTGTCAGTTGAGTGCAATTATTATTTTAATCCCGGTTAAATACTCGACTTCAACTAATTTATATTCCTGCGCAAACTAGTCGCAGGACCGTATGAGCCTTGTCCTGTGGAGAGGGTAACTGGGAAAAATCCCAGAAGTTTCATTCCTGCGATTCGAACTTGGGACAAATCCCATGAAAACGTCCCGTGGAGACAAGGCCTCAGCACGAGTGCAGAAAATGCGAAATCGCGGAGTTCGGATACCGTGTAAAAATAAACAAAGAGTGCTACAAAGCGGTTATTTTCATCTAAAAAAATGTATATATATATCTGAATCTTTAAAACTTTTTTTTGAAGATTTCAAACAAATTCGAGAAATTTTTGGCAAGCTTCCGGATTTTCCTCTCGATTTTCTGTTAGTGAATTCTTGGATACCCTTAAAAATGGAGAAACTAGACATTCAGATATAAGTTCCATTAGGATCTTCCTCTTGCAAAATTTCATACTTCAAGAGGCAAGTTCTGCTAAAATAACTATTAGAGGTAGGTTACTGTGTCAGATTTTCCTCCCAAACTTTCTGATCCTACGAAGTGGAGGTCAATCAAATCCATCCAAACATGTTGCAGGGTGTCTACTAAAACAGGCTGGCCAAAAATCAGTACTTTTACAGTATTTTTTCAGTACATTCCCATGAAATTCAGTACCTTCTCAACAGAAAAATTCAGTGCTTTTTCAGTGCCTCCATTTGACGAATTCTAAAATTTCAAGAATTAGAATTTCTCGTTCAAATTATGACAAAAATGCAAAAAAAGAAAAAATGACAAAAATTCCAGACATTGTGCGAAATTTCCGCAACTTTTTCAGTACTTCCCGACTGCCCTTAAAAATATCAGTACTATTTCTGGACTTTGCGGAAATTCCCGACTTGTAGACACCCTGTGTTGTCCAAAAAGAATATCAGAGATACATAATAATGGACAACGGTGAGATATGAAAAAAGTTTAAACTTGTATAAAATTGTTAAAATTCAACAGTTAAATTTCTAAAATACCGGAATATCAAGACTCATACCTCACTTGAATGAAAGTAATGCCGCCGAAAAGTTTACGAAGGAGGTGGATCCGGAGAATAATTGAATTATGGTACTTTTACTTAAAATAATTGAGTTTTAGGGTGAATTTAGGTTTTAAAATTTGCAATGGTGAAAAAATTGGTGATCTTGTAATCTGTTAATTGTGGCAAAAATCAGGCAAATCTTGGGTTTTGCAAATTCTCAAACTGATGGTCCCTCTTCTTTCTAGGCAATTCAAAACAATGAGCTTCTTTGGTAAGGTTTAATTCCTCCATTTGTGAAAACTAAGGAGGGCACAGAGTTCACAGGAATTTCCTCCGATTTTTTTGAACAATATTAACCCGCGCTTAAAGTTGCGTATTTTGAGCTCCTATTAAAATGCGCGTCGCCGGGTCATCCAAGATGGGTGCCGCGGTTGCCCATTGAAGAATGGCCACACTCGGACAGTTACCTCTGCCGCGCCCCAGTCCGCATGCAATGCGTCATCCACGGAAGTTTTGATGTTTAACTAGATGAGAAACATCATCAGAAAACATCAAAAAACCTTAAATTTTCACCACAGGAAGTAGAAAAATGGAGGTTCAAAATATAATTTTTGCTGGCTCTTAAAGTTCAGGTTTAAGAGGACCAAGTTGATGATTTACAAATGACGCAGCGCAAGTTTGAGTGCTTTTACGCATGCAGGTAAGATATGACCAAAAAGCTTGACTGAAAAGTTCATCATTATTGGATAGGAGCTCATGAGAGTCCGAGAAAATTATATCATTCCAGGCCTTGGCTGACAGTTCCTTGTATGCATAACCCATGCTGATTCAACATGCCAATGAGTCTGACTAGAATGCCAATAGGTTATTAAGAATGCAATTGAAGCAGAGGGTAGTTGACAGAAAAGTCCAAAATATCCCCAGCGGAGCCAGTGGCTCAGCCTGCATCATCCCCCCCCCCCCTAAATAATGATACATGAGTGAAAAGAGCTTTTTTTTATACCATAAAAATGTGATTTAGATCTTCGTAAGTGTTGTAAAACTGTTCTATTTTCTAAAATCTAAACTCTATCTAAACTCTAAATTTTACCAAGATCTAGAAATCAATTCTAAACGACAAACTTGATTTTATGTGGTTGGTTGAGAACCTATTTTATATAGTATGACATCAGTTACATTGTCCTTACCATGTAATTTCAAGGTGCGGAGACCTCAATTCAAATCATCTTTGAACTTTCAATCCTTTTTTTGAAGTTCTTGGGACTAGAAATTTTTTTCAAAGATACCTTAACTCTTGGCGATTGCCTAGTTTGTAAGGGGCAAATTAAAACAAATCGGGATACCTTATTGCCCCTTGTGTGGTTAATTCTTCAATTTAGGTGCGTAAATTTTCAGAATTTTTCCTTACGATACTTTCATTCCAAAAAAAATCATCAGAGAATTTCAATTATAAAGAGATGACCTTTTTCAGACACAGCAAAATGAAGATAATAACAAGGTGGAAGAAACCATAATTTGCACTACAGCAATGAATGACATCATCAAGAGCAATGAATCCACTAATATTGGAGGCAGAAACTTGGTGTTCGAACGGATCTTATTATTATATGTTAATCTACGAGCTTCAACCATCAGAACACGATTCTAAGGCTAGCGCTACTGATTCATATTGCAACCAATCAAGATTTAATTTTTAAGATTATTTGTTAAGTTTTGAGATTAAAAGAAAAAGTTACTTACTTAAACCACATGCTGCCAAACTTGTTGTAGTAATCCAGGATTTCTTTTGACGATGCTCTTTTCAGTTTTGAAACAATTTCTTTGTACTCTTGGGCATCCAATACAGGATTGTTGGACTCCAAATTAGTTGCTTTGGTTTTACGAGTTGGACTAGGGTGAGGCTTTGGTGTTTCTGTTCCATTAGAGGTGATTTTCTGCGAACATATTAAATAATAACTCTCAAAAAACTCACAATGAAACAAGAATTGATGTAGGCATAGCCATTCTCTTTATTTGGTGCAAATTATAAGGAATAGTGATGGCAAAAAAATGAAGATAAAAAAAGTATTTTGAGATAAGAAATGAAGTTAAAACTAATGCATTTTTTCTCATCCCAGGTGATCCAAAAATCCCGAACCATCCCTGTAAACCTCCGGGATCTTGCCCTTTTTCAAAGAGGTCCACCTAAAATTTTGGAGAGTTTAAAGTGTCATTTCCTTTGATCGAATAGTGCTCCCAAAATTTCAAGTCTCTACCTCAATTTTGATTTTTTGACTTTTAGATCACCTTATATAGTGATGATAATTATAATGAGTGGTAAAAGAACTTAGCGATACCAGTGGATGGTTAGAAACTCTCAGTGTATTTTAATATTGTTTAAATAGATTAATGTGAAGTTCATTTAAGACTTGAAGCCAGAAAATTAAGCGAATCTTACAGGTAAGAGCCAATACAATCACAAAAAAATATGTGTGCTTTCTTCAATAATGCCACTGCACAGCAGATAAATTTTAAGTCTTGCCTCCTAACTGATGGCAATTGTAAACACTTATGTCTTGTTTAGGAGTTTATTTTCAGACTTCCTGTTGTATGATTCGTTTTCGTCGAGAACTTTAGAGGGGAAAACCTCATGCACAGTGCTTTAATGAATTGAGTGCATTAGCCTAGAAGCCCATGGTGAAGTCCACTTGAAAAAAACAATAAGTGGTCTTAAATACACGAAAAGATGGGCCTTGCCGGCCGAAGTTCACTGCAGTAAGGTAAGAAAATGCAAAAGGGGGTAATTTTTGTAGCCCTCCTGCATAGAGAATATTGCGGGATGCAACCGAAATATCTCTGCTCCTACCTTTATGAATTGCTTAACAGTTCATCTTGGATCTAAAATGAACTTTACTTTGACCTATTTCAGATTTATTAAAATTAACCTAGAGTCACTGACTCTTCACTGGTGTTTGCAGCGTCTCTTTTAACTTTTTGGTTCATACAGTTCATATTAACCTGGTATACCTGATTATATAAATCTTGCACGACACATTAAATCTTCCTGAGCTGTTTTTTTAATTCTACCAGGCTATTTCTTGAATTACTACTAATGAAAGTAACACTAAATATTTTATCTGAAATGGATGCGAAATATTGCAGAATTTTTTGATGTTGCTAAAAATTAATAAGATGCGTTAAAACACTGTCCACTTACATGGTCAAAACGATCGGATGTCCATGAAAATTTTGATAAAGTAGACCTGTAAAGAAGAGAACAAAAAAATTAAAAAATTGTGCATCAAGAAAGAATCCCTAAATGCGGATGATTCAAGATGGTAGCAAGTTGTTCTAGATTTTTTTATTACATTATCAATTTAAACTTACTTGATTTAGATAAATTAACTAATTTCAATCATTTTTTACTGACAATTTTGGTGTAAAAGCTTTGGTGAAGATATTACCAATAGGGTGATTTTTAACCTAACATGGGTTAGCTCCCCAATTTTCAAGACCCTTTCTTGCTGCCTCTCCATTTTTTAATGCAACTAATTGCATCATGTCAGTCACATATGCAAGAAGCTCCTGCCATCCTGCACCTAACTAAAGAAATATATGAAGATAACATCGATGGCTAAAGTGTGACACTCCGACAAAATTTCTTCTCATATTCATTATTTTGAAGAAAAACAGGCCAAGTTCATAGGTTGAAATTTATACAGAATATTGTAATAACAGGAAAGAAAAACACGGAAATTTTTAAGAGATTAAGTTGAGTACTTTTCCATAGAAAAAATCAATTGCAACAGGACGTCTGCAACGTCGCAAATGGAGGTACATGATTTTGTACTTTGGCCATCAATATGACTCTCCTTGAGAAAGAGGAAACATTAAGGCCTTCAATACTTCATTTTCACTGCTCTTGTGACCTCAATTAAACAATTCGCTGGGTGGCTAGGAGTAAACCATACTTACTCATCGGCAATTTTGATGGATTTTGCACTGTTGGTGACTGATAAATTTACCGTTTTCTTTGTCATACTGGACCGGGATCGCGAGTTCCTAACAGGTTCCATGATTCTCAAATCTGTCAATAATATGAAACAAACACAATTAATTAAAAAAGAGGTAGTGATTATTAACATAAGGGTAAAGCATCTGCCAGCTCTCCCGCTTACATTACGACTCTATGTGCTCTATGAAAACATCTGGCATGAAACCAAAAAAGCTTCAGAAATATACTAAAAATTTAAACAAGTAGTTAATAATAAATTTAAATGAAAGAGTAAATTACAAGGATAATTTCAATCTAGATGTCAAAGGTTTTAGTAGGTGTTGTCATTGTCATTGCAGGTGACTTTATTCAGACTCTTTGAATGATGTTATGAGTAACATGCCAGTTTGATTAATAAGAAGCCAAGGTGTTATGTTCACTTTTATTTTATTAAAAAAATTTGTTTATAAAGCTGAAGCTTTTTGGCTTTTGGCCATTATCAGAGCGTCAAGTATGTATAACGTTGGTAAACAATAAATTATAACAATTCGTATTAACAACAGAAAACTTTACAACGGGCAGAATCATGATAAATTACTGGTGACTTAGGCGTATATAGGAACATAACTGAGGGGAGATTTGGTACACAGAGGGCTACGTTGAGTGGTGGGGATAAATGCAAGTTGCCAGGTTAAATAATGTAGCCTTCTGTGTACCGAAGATCCTCTCAGTTATGTTCCTATGTACGCCAAAGTCACCAGTAAGTCATGATTCTGACCATAGTAAAGTTTTTTGTTGTTAATAGGAATTGTTATAATTTATTGTTCACCGATGTTATACAAACTTGACACTCTGATGATGGCCAAAAGCCGAAAAGCGTCAGCTTTCTAAACAAAATTTTGTAAAATAAAATAAAAGTGAACATAACACCTTGGTTCCTGATACAAACTGGCATACCTATTGAAAATGGTGTTACTCATGAAGGATTTCATAAATACTTAATGGTAACATTCACCACTTTCAACCACCTAGAATTGCCCCTCCCCACCTTCCCATCAAAATTTTATTGATGGCTTCATCCAAAGCATTCAGATCATTTTACAGAAGGCTTTCACTTCAAACTTTCAGGCAATACTTTCTTTAAAGGAAAATTCATCCAGAAAGAACCTCTGAGCTGCCCCTGCAGCAACCACTCCTTCCTTCATTCCGCAAGACACCTCCGATTTATCTTCACAGAATGGCATAAACATAAGCCTCTGTTTTCCGTGTCATGAACATCAGAGCAAATAAAAAAAATTGGTACAAGCCATTGATGGCTGTGCTAGCTATGCACAGACCTAAAATTACCAACCAGGATTTTTCTGGTCAACGTCTCTAAAGCTCGCGCATCATATGTTGAGACCAATGTCAAAGTGTTCTTTATGTCGCCAATCATCAGTAGTGCCATCCAACTGCATGTATTGACCTGTTCAGCAGTGCTAATGCAGAGCTCATCAGAGATTGATGCTTGTCTCAACATACGATGAGCGAGCTCTAGTGTGAGAAATGATTCCCGACTGAGGCATTCATACGTAAAACGGCACATGCAAAAAGGCCTTGTATAGGAGAAGGTGTGTAAATAGTTTCCATGTCATGATGCACAGTCTGAAAGATTAGTCATCCGATAACCCACCCTCGAAGAACAGACTCGGTTGGCTCTCTGTTCAAGAACCGGAGGTACATTAACATGCAAAAACACTACATGTCGTAAGCACTCTTTGTAGCTTAACAACTGTAGCTGTGGTCAATTTTAATCATGTTTTTTTCTTCCTTCTGAGGAGGGGTTTCTTTTGGAATTATGGAAAGAGAACACACTAGCTTTAGAGGGGTCACATTCAAAAGCTAGTAAATACTCAATCGCTGTGTGGGAGATCAAGATAAGTGGTCCATCATGGGACTGAAAGAAAAAACATGTGACCAATTCGTGTTTAAAATTGCTCATACTTATCTGTAGCAGTTCATTGAGTTGAAGCAATCAACCATATACGAATAGGAACAAGTCTGAGGTTGAATTACACTGCAAATATTTGAAACTTAGCCAGTGCACTTACCTGTCTAGACTATATGTAACTGCTTCTTCACAGGATGGTATTTTCTGTTATTCAGAGACCAGTTTGTCACATTGCTGGACCATTTATTGGCGAAAAGAAATGAAGAATTTATGCCGCTGACAATACTCAAATAACTCAAATGAACTTCAACCTACTTGAATAATACCGAAATAGAAAAATACATTACGAACTGATTGACAATAATAACACATTTCATGGCGATTGCAAAACGTAGAGAGTAACTACCTCTTCACATACTTTGCAAGGCTGTTCGCTGTTCTGTTGCAAAGTTGGTTCATGTACGGCGTGAAAGCATCTAACGCCTTGTCGAAGCCCTATTTTCATTATTGCGGCTTTTCGGCCACCGCGGGCCCATCCGCGGGCCACCGTCATCCCGTGACCACCTCTCTTTCCTCTATGGATCAGCTGAGGCCGAGCTGATAAAAATTGATTCGTGTGTGATTGTGGTTGTTTGGATTACCGTTCTTCATTTTTTATCAGTGTAATCCAATTCATCTTCGCGGATATCCTCTATTTTATTTCCCTAACATTAAATTTTAACCATGGTCAAGAAATCATGGGCTCCATTGCTTCAGTGTTACAATGGAATTGTGAAAAGTGTTCTTCCATAAATCCCACTGAACGGTCATCGTGCATTCGATGTGGAGAGCTCAGAAGTGTAAACCATGTCATAACTGCACCAGAAAACCCGATCAAAGCATTAGATCCCAAATTATCCGACCCTCAGAGTTGCAAATTCTCCACTGTCTTAACTGATTGTGATAACTTACTGTCGTCACTATACAGGTACTACTATAACTAAGTACTCTTACCAGTAATTGCCCTCAGCGCATAGCAACCGATCTGTTGGTGGAGTAAATTTAACTCATGGTTTTTAACAAATGTAATTCTTTCTTAGCATCACGTATGGGATGTTGTTTATATTTCATTATCAATTAATTTAGTCGCTCATGCGAAGGAATTCATGATAAACTTACTTACCATGTCAGATTTTAAGCTTGACAATTCTGAGATTTTGAGGCTCTAACTATACTCTAGTGATCCATGTGCAATATCTTCTTGAGGATTTAAATGTTGCTATGAGTGCAAGATTGTAATTTTGTAGCTTACAAATCCTACATAGCATGTTTTGCAAGTTTCAATTTCGTAAATTTCCTGCCCTATATTATGAGGAAACTCCATTAATTCACCGTACTTATGACTTCAACTGATTAAATTCTGTTGAGAAATCAGATGAACCCAGAAAACAGTTATTCTCTCAGAGATAAGTGATAATTGGTTTCCTTCTTTCCCCTCTATCTTGTATAGTAACTTACCTAGTCACACAAAAATGCTGTACGTACCTACTTGACGAAAATGGTATAGGTATTCTCTGCCCCGTAACAATCAAAATGCACAACGATTTGTAATGAAAGACAAGAGAAAGTCAAGGGGATGGAGAATCCAATCCAATGGCCAGGGGAAGAAAAAAAAAATTGCAAAACACTTTGAGCTTTATTCATGGCCAAGTAATCATGAATCTTATTCAGAGTAATTTAAAAAAATTGATCAACGGAAGGTAGATTCATGTCTCAAAGAGTGCCCTAAAGTTTGTAAAGAAGGTCAGGAGCATGGTTGAAAAAATGTAAAGGATCGATATCAATTATCAATGGATGAAAATTTTTTACCTTATTTTTTGGCCAATTAATTCTTAAATTTAATCATGCACCCTCAAGGCATGGATCTATTTTGATGTGCTTTTTTTTAAGTACCCCAACTAAAGCTCACAATTGAGGAACTTGGAGGAAAAGGCGCACAAGTGCAGTTTTTCATATAGCAAAAAATATGTGTTTAAAGTTTCGAAATCACATGGATCCTTTTGGCAAAAAAAAAGTTCAAACTGACTATTTGATGCTTAAAATGAAAATTTGGGATTCATCTCAAAATATGCATCAAGACTAGTTTTATTTGAAACCATTAACATATCAATTTTTTCAAAAACTGCACCTATGCGGCTTGTCCTCCAAGCCCCTCAATTAATCATTTCCAAGTGTTGATGCATTAAACTGATAATCTGCATCCTAAAATTCAACAGTATCCCAGTGCAGTAGCCCTGTCCTATACCTGAAAGTCTTTTTTTTAATCCGTAACTTAAAAGAAACTTTCAACTTGCATTTTACCTCAGACAATTATCGATCGTACGGATTTGAGGTTTGCCCCTTTGCTTCTCTTGTTTCACCACTTTGTGCCCGAAAGTTTTTACTAGTGAGGTTCAAGAAATTTCAATCACATCGTTTTTTTCTCACCTGTTTCAGGCAAAGTTCCAATCAGCATGTAAAAGCTACATGTGGGAGCCTCACGGACATAAGCCGATTAAACTCGAACATAGCAACTGATCCAATCAAAAAAAGTAGGTTTGGCAGCTCAGAGAATTTTACTCTCTCCTGGAAGTGTCATTGTGGTTTAACGCATTCAAGCCACACTGGTCAGTGCTTTGTTTGCCACCAAAAAGTAATGGCTGCAGAGGAGAGGGCGCAAAATTCATATGTGGTAAATATGGACGCTCAAGAATGGTGCTTGGAAGATCAGCCGCGCGTTTTGAAAGAACAGAATCCGTTTTCTGAGGTCTGTATTGGTACATATTACTTATTGAAACATTTTTAAAATCCTTGTTCACCGGAGCAGAAATTTTGATGCATCAATGCATTATAAACTTCTCATTTAAATTGGCCAATAAAAAAATATCCACCTTAACTAACAGCAAAGTCACTTAAGATCACATTGACAATTTTAAGGAGAATTTGTGATTTGATTTCACGTTGCTCTCTTTCCTTTCACGTTTTTTTCTTCTTTTTTTATAACCTAAAGTGAAGAATGCGTCAAAACTTCCTGTGAATATCTCCTATTTTGCAAATGCCTGCACTCACAATTTTTCAAGCACAATGTTATCTAATTTTGTATAACAAATGAAATCTGAGAGAAGATCAGAAAAAATTTTGTGATTCAGTTACAGTCTTTTTGAAATTGGTAAGCTTATCCACATCCTTAATTCTGCTCACATGGATAGGCAAATAAACCTTTAAATCTTGGAGGTGCGGAGAACTTGGGTACCATTGAGATCAAAATCCTCAAGAAGTCTGAGTTTTGCATGATGTTTTCATTCACACACACTCACCATCTCCATTTCTCTTTCTATTGCAGGTGCCAACTAAAAATTTGTGTGTTCTACACAGTGTCAAGACAGACTCTCTTGTCAACCGATCACCAAAGAGGCAGTATTTTTCAACATCAATCTATGACAAGGTCAAAACAAAAGTGAGTCGGTCATTGTCCAACAGTGCTGTATTAAGATCTAAGTGGAACTCGGAAAATAAGGATTACAGCTATAGCTACGAAACTTTGCAACGACCCAAAAGCCTCATGATTCCTGCATCATTAAATCACAGAGATTCTCTATCGGAAGAAAACAAAGGACTGCGTCAGTGCTCAACCTTCTCAGCCTCCTCACCCAGTAATCATCAAAACTGGGTCTGTCAGCGCTGTACTCTAGTCAATTCTGTAGTCAACTCTAGGTGCGAAGTTTGCGACTCACCGCGCAAACTATCATTTCCTCAATCCTCAGAGCGTAATGTTATTATCTCAGTTCCTTATTGGGACCGTCATCATTCTGCATTCAATGATGGAGCAGACTCATCATTATACCTAAGATCTGAAAACTTTGCAGAATCCAACTCTGAAAATACAAGTAATCGATGGAAAAACTCCTCTGTGTCCAGTTTACCAGATGAAATTAATTTCAGAATTTCAAGCGTTGATGTTTCAAGCTCCAATCCAATTTTATCACGAAACAAGACACGATACTCTTTCATTGGCTTTGAGCCTTCACCCAACTCAAAAGTGCCATTTTCCAAACCTTACAATATAAATAAAGACTCAGATCAGGTTCCAAGCAATGCAATAGATAGGAATATCCTGTTGAGTAAAACTGAATCTGAACGCATGTGGACTTGTATAAAATGTTCATTTGCTTACAATATGATGCAAGCAAACCTTTGTGATATTTGTTGCTCACCAAGATCACCACCTAGTCTTACAGAACCCAGTTTAATAACTGTGAGGGAGGACACACGTCGTTCTGCGCCAGGAGATAAGTCAAACGAAAACTTTGATGTTAGAATCTCGGAAGATATTGGTCATGCTAGAAATCCTAGCAACATTAATTTTGTTCAAGATTCCTCAGATCAAGGTGCTGGAAGCACGGGTGACAATATCAGCTCCATCAGAAACTCGGTGAATAATCATGAAAACATGGTCAGAGGTTCAGATAGAGGTGACACTGTTTTAAGTAGCGCTGTCAACAATAATATTAATTTTTTCCAAAGCTCTCTTCGTGATGTTACTGATCTCAGTTTTAGACGCTGGAGCCATGATGCCCCTAGTTCTGAGTCTGAATGGACGTGCAAGAAATGCACTTTGGTCAACTCGGCTAATGCTATGGCTTGCATCGTTTGCGGAGGCTCAAAGTTACGCAGCATAAGCTTGGTTCAGGATGCAACTCTGCGTAAGGGTGAGTTCTGGATTTGCTCCAGTTGTACGCTGAAGAACCTGATGTCTTCCGATTGTTGTTTGGCATGCAAACACCCAGTCAACATGGTCACTCCCACACAAAGAAGTTCCTCTCCTAATGACTGGAGTTCAAACTCAGCCCAAGGGAGTAATCTTGGCGCCATTCCAAAACAGCAGCATGTTCGGAGATCGAACAGTGCTGTAAGTAGACGCTCAAGTGGAAATATGATGAACCACATGCCAAATCAGGTTTCATCAAATCTTGGCTCTGAAAACCAACATGCGCTTTTGAATCAAGTGGGTCATGCTCCCCAGAACCAGTTGAGTCAAGCTTCAGTAAATTTCAAGTTCTCCAACTTGAAGTGGGAATGTCGAATGTGCACATATGAAAACTCCTTTGAAGCAATAACCTGTGACATGTGTCAAAGCTCCAAGTGCCTATCTTCATCTGCTAAAGCAAGCACAGCTCAGTTGAGCAATCAAGTTGCATCGCATCGAAATGTCTCCGAGCAGAGAGTGGTTGCACGAGGTGCAAACTTTTTTAACCATTTGAAACAAGAAAGTGAGCTTATGGATGATTTGCGAATGATCGAAGAAACTGAAGCTTTGGAAAAATGGAACCAAATTGTCTCGTTTTGTAAAGTGGTAAGGACTGTTTTCTTTCTTTTCTAGAGTACCTAGTAATAGCACATTAAGTGTACACAGCTTGAACTACTGTTGTTGCCAAATGGATAGATTTTTGAATTTATCAATTTTAGTTTTCAATTTATTCTGGCTACCTTTGGTACTTTATTTCTTTTTTAAAATTTCAGTTTATTCTTTTTCATTTTGATTATCAAAGCTAAGATTTCAACTGGCCTTCTCAAGTGGTACACAATAAAGTACAGGTAAATGATCATTTTACAGCTTCAAGAACTCACTATGTCCCTCTTTTTTTCTCTTTCTCCTTGTATCTTTCAGAATGATGAGCCTTTCGTAGATGACTCTTTTCCACCAGACCTTAAATCTCTGTACTACAATCCTCCGACAATCAAAGACAACCATGTAGTCAAGTGGTTGAGACCACATCAGATCCAAATGGATGGTGATTCCGATCTCGACTGGACCATTTTTCGGACTCCACTTCCATCGGATATCTCTCAAGGTCCGTGTAATATCAAAAAATATTTGTCCTTCGTACATTTACTTACTTATTTATTAATTCATTTTTGATGAGGTTACCTGAAACTGTCTTTAATAAACATTTGGGATCCATACTCTAACTTCATAATGCGTTAAGCTATCGAAAGGTGGGCCCCATAATTATTCTAAAACTTAAGTCATTAGATTTAGATTTCCCAATGTTACATATGTTACCTGTGGATAGCTATTTTGTCATTACTATCTTTACTTAACTAGGTATTAAACCTGAATCAAAACGTACTTACAACGATGAAGTGAGCAATGTTTCTGTTTATCATTTCGTGTTATATCCAGCTTTTTGGCCATTATAGTCTTATCAGTAAAAAATTAAGGGTGCCCCTGGTTCACATTACTTGTATCAGGCTTTTTTCTCAGTTATTTTAGATTAGACAAGGACGTTGCTGTTGGAAATTGTCAAGAAGGAATCCAAACTTCATCAGCTCGAAGCCTGCATGTAAAAAGTGAAGGTCCTTGGCAAAAGTATGGAATCGTTCCTTCAAAATCAGAAAGTTCAAAAAATTCTAAACCAAATCGACACCGTAAAGTTCAAAATCAACCCATCCAGATCCAAGTTATTGACCCCTTAAGGTGGGGGAAAGAGCCCTCTTTACATAATGCTAGGTTGCTGAATTAACCTAGAGGCTGGTTAAAAAATATGTTTTCCCAAGTAATCAACCCCAAGGCATTTGAAATTGACTGTCCTGTGTGCTTGTGGAACTTTGCTGATGGGGCACAGGGAACCCTAAACTCGGAAATTCAAAAAGTTTAAGATCCCCCTGTACCCCATCAGCAGAGCTTCAGGGGCCCCCAAGACCGTCAAAGTGGGATTCTTTGGGGTTGAACATTTAAAAAAAACACCTTTCCTCCGAGCCTTTAAGTCAATTTAGGGACTTTGTATTTTTTGTAGTAGGGGCTTATTGTCAGTTGTCCGCCTTCAGAGATCAATATTTTGGGCTCAGTGGTATCAGTGGAGGTTACAATTTTCAGCACTGTTTGATTCTTATAGATGAATTTCATAAATATGCAGAACCATGACTTTTAAAATCGGGACCCCCATTTTATCCCCCAAGAGATGCCGGTGTACTGCGAGACCATGGAATTGGGATTCTTTAAGTTTGGTTCCTGACTTGATCCTGTGGTTGACAATCCAGTGCAGTCTAAAATAACCAAGAAAACAGCTTATACAACGGATAGTGCTGACTCTCGAAGGCTGTAACAAGATTGCATTTGTTGTAGATTGTAATCATTATCTTAAGTTTTTGTTATTGTTCGGAATTGATGATGTAACTTCTTTTTTGACCAGGCATCCTAGGGAACTGTTGGCTTCTTAGCGCTCTGGCTGTGTTGGCGGAATGTGAGGATCTTGTGAAGAAAGTCATGGTGAAGAGGGAAGTTTGTGCAGAAGGTGTCTATCAGGTGCGGCTGTGCAAAGATGGACGATGGACGACAGTATTAATTGATGACCTACTGCCTTGCGATAAGCGAGGACATCTTGTCTACTCCCAAGTAAGAACCATTTGTCTAAAATAAATCAGTTCAATTCGTTGCCTCAACTTTGCTTTACCATGCCATCTTGAAATATGCAAAACCCATATTTCTTGTTTTTCAGTAAACTAAAATAATTGCAACCTCAACATCCGTGACTTTTTGCAGTAATAGAGATCCTTATGACCTAAAAGCTGAAAATACTTTCACTCTGGTAGTTACTGAAGTAAATTATGGAAATCACAGAAATGAGAAAGGTTTTATCCTTATAATGTACCAAACCCATGATTGTTTAATTTGTTAAAATACCTTTTAGTATTTGAAGTAGGTGAATATTCCCCATTTTATTTTATTATTGGGCCAGCCAGCAACATGTATCATTTTACGATGAATATCTGTACAAAAAATTCTGCGGAAGAAGTAACTAAATATTTCAATCCCAACCAAAGCTGACATTCGTTGGAAGTTGAGTTGTTTTAGGCACTAGTTTGAGAGAAAACGCCTCCAGAACAGCTTGTCTTATTTATTGGAGTAGTTAAGAATACCCATCTTCAATTTCTTTTTCAGGCAAAAAGGAAACAATTGTGGGTGCCTCTGATTGAAAAAGCGGTGGCCAAAATCCATGGTTGCTACGAAGGTTTGGTGTCTGGCAGGGCTATAGAAGGCCTCTCAACCCTAACAGGTTTTTAACTTTTTTCTTCACTTACTCTCCGATTTTCTCTTTTTAATATTGAGGGCTTAGTTGGCTCGCTCATCTTTTATAATAGTGCAATATCTAGAGTAAAACTAAAATATATTTTTCTATTGCCACGCCTGAATTTCCTGTAGCATTTCTTACAGAACATCAGAATGTACATATGGAGTCATGTTTCCTTATAGAAATGCGCTTCTTCTTTTTTTTTTTTTTTTTTTTTTTTTTGGCAATCATGAATTTGTGAAAATAATATCGAGTTTCATTCAAATGCCTGAATATCTATGTTCTTCAAGAAATGTTTATGAGCCTCATCAATTAGGCTACAGCTGTTTCAGTATGCTACCATGCTAAGGAAGAATGTTGTAATCAGATGCCTTCAGACCTTACCAAATTTCCTTTGATGAAATACGAATCTGTAAATATTTTTCCTCCAATTTTATAGAGAATTTTATTCGCAATTAGATCTAAGTCATCTGAAAATTCCAAGAGAAAATGTTCAGAACTCTCCTTAAAAATGAACATTTTATCAGAGGAAATTTGGCAACCTATAAATGTTTATATGAAGTTTTTCCTTAGCATGGCAGTATGGCCGTGTCTTATGGTAGCTCAGAAGTTAAATAGCCAGTTTTTAAATTAAAAACTTTTAAAACGGCATCGTAACTCCTGTCTATTCTATCTTATTAATGACTTTTTCAGATTTCCTGCATGAAAATAGCTACCTTCATCCATAGTTTAGTAAAGTTCTTTCTATTTATTGATCAAGTAACACCTAAATGATGGATCTGTTTGTCTAAGAAATTCGACTTGCATGCCTTAGCACTTAGTTTTATCAAGAGATGAATCTGAAATTAAAAGTAAACAATGTTCTAGGTGCACCTTGTGAGAGTGTTTCTCTACAACCCTCTTCATTACCATCAGAGGATGAGCTGGATAAAGACCTAATTTGGGCTCAGCTTTTATCCTCACGCCTAGCTCGCTATTTGATGGGAGCTTCGTGCGGTGGTGGTAACATGAGAGTTGATGAAGAAGAGTACCAACGCAAAGGGCTGAGGCCAAGGTAAGTCCTCTTGCTGTGACATGCCATCCTTTTGCTGCCATTTTGAACAGCAGATCCCTATTTTAATTCGGTCGTAGATCGCCGTTTTCGCTGATTTTATTTTTTTTTTGTGCTCTCTGAAGAAGGATCATGACATGGGGGCCTTTTTCCGAAATTTTCAAGTTGGCCCTTATCCCTAGCCCTGAGGGGGGCAGAGAATCACAACCCTCTCAAAAAAGTATTCCAACTTTTATTTGAAGAAGTATTGTGCAAATGACGAGTGAATATCTGCAACACTAACATGTATCCATCCATACTTTATTGCCACTATTTGGAGTGTTCGGAGTGTGTTGAAAACTCAAGCACCAATAATTTTACCTAATTCAATAAAGCTCTTTTAAATCATTTTCTTCCACAAATTGAGGTCTCTTCCCTCGTGAAAGGTCACAATTTTATGATTATTTGATTGATATTTTTTGTCCAGTTAAAAGGATTAATTATTTTTACTTTTATTGTAACAGTGAAACTGCAAAAATGCGTTTCTTGGTTGCAATGTCTCAGAATCTCTGCGCCTATTTTATTTTTTGAAAGAAGACAGAACCAACTTTATGGCTAGACATTTTTACAGAATATTCTTCTTGTCAAAAAAAAAGAATTATCAAAGTTTTCAAGAGAAGATGTTAGGTAGTTTTCCGCATAGGAAGTAAAGTATGACAGGAAGTCTGCAATACCACAAACCGAAATACTTATTTCTGCAGTTTCATCATCGAAATGGTTGTTAAGTTTTTATCAGTTACATTTTACCCTTGACTGGGATATCTATATTGGGTGTTACACTGTATATCATTTTTTACTTTGATTTTTAGGCACGCTTACTCTGTCTTGGATGTTCGTGACTTATCTAATGGAGTGAGGCTGGTGCGACTAAGGAATCCTTGGGGCTGTTATTCATGGAAAGGAGACTGGTCCGATGAGTCAGATCTCTGGACTCCTGAACTGAGAGACTTGCTCATGCCGCATGGTGCCTCTGACGGTGTTTTCTGGATTTCATTCGATGATGTTTTAAAGTGAGTCTTCTTAAACTCTCTTCAACCAGTCAGCTTGCAGAAAATGTGCCTTTTATCATTTACTTTTTGTACACACTACTGTTTTTCTTTCATACACACACAGAGAGGCCATTCATGACTTGTTGTGACACAGGTAACTTAAAATCGCCAAAAATGGATCTTGTTCGTTTTTGCAGACTGCCAATCAATTACTAATCTATGTCGGAAAACATTATGTGTGTTTTTTGAATCACCCTTGATTCTAAGGAGATCAGTCAATAAAATTACGTTATTGCTTTCAGGTATTTTGACTGTATTGACATATGCAAAGTGCATCGTCAAGGATGGAGCGAAGTTAGACTGAGAGGAATTTTACCACCCCTGTCATCCGTTGATCATCTGTCTTGTGTTCTGCTTACTGTTTTTGAGCCAACTGAAGCAGAATTCACCCTCTTCCAGGAAGGACAGAGGTAAGTTTATGTGCAACTATCCAGAATAATGTTTATCCTTTCAACCAAGTTAGGTATCAAAAGAAAAAACAAGTTGTCTCACTGCTTTTATTTTTATTCCAGCTCATGCACTGTCAATACTAGGTAGGTAGCCATCTCCTGCTCTTCAATTGAATTAACTCTCGCTGAAACTGTAGTGTAGATTTTTTTTTTCCAATTTTGAGTTTTTTGGTTTTTAGTACTGTTGAAGATGTAAAGTATAAAAGTGGTGCAAGGACTTCTATTAGGATGAAGGAAGCCTTATGGTGGGTGTTTGCACAAGCCAATTCAATCATAGCGTGAAGTAAATATTATTGAGTAAATTATTGAAACAAAACATGAACTAGCTTTATTTTTGCAACACAGAAATGCACTAGGTGCCTGAATAATAATGTGTACAGTGCATGTGGTAAATACACTGCATATGGCATTATCATTGTATCATTTACTGTTGGAGGCTACTGAGCACACATGGAGAGGAACTTTTTTCATCCTTTTCCTTATGAGAGATTAATCAAATTATTCATTTTCAGGAAAGGGTGTTTTGTTAAGAACTAATTTAATACCAAAACCTAAGTAACTCATGTCATGAGGAACTAATCCTATCCTGTCTACTATTTTTAGAAATTCAGCAAAGTCAGAACGAAGTCAACTGGACCTATGCGTGGTTGTTCTAAGAGCACGAAGTGCTGCTACCCCTGAAGTTGGACGGTTGGTGGAGCATAGCAAACGACAGGTCCGCGGATTTGTTGGCTGTCACAAAATGCTCGAAAGGGATTTATATATTCTCGTCTGTCTTGCTTTCAATCACTGGCACACAGGTAATTTTTCATTCTGCAAAGTTTACAATGTATTAAGAAACTATGATACTCTTCACAGAGAGGTATAGAGGGGTATATCCCAATACAGGGCATAAAGTTAAATTTTAGTCTTATAATTCTTGGTCTTGAACATGCCTGTTAAAAACGTTCAATGGGTCCGTGGTACCCACTTTTTTTATCATCCTCTGAAAGTACGGAGGGAACCAAGCTCCTAGGAATTTTTTCAGATTTTTTTAAACCGTGAGTGGCCAAGAAACCCGTTTTTGAGTATGCCAAAAATAGGACCTATTTGAAACAGTAATTTTGTGGAGCGCTGATGACAGCCAGACAGGGGAAACGGCATTTACTGATTGACTGAATTCTTATTCAGGTATTATCGTGCCATGTGAAACTTGACCATCTGCTTTTGATTGTTCGGGTTTTGATTAGATTTTTCTCCGTATTTTTTTAACTTTTCAATAAACTATTTGGCTTTTTCACGAAATTTTACATTCAATAAACTATATTACAACCCTGCAAAAATTCCTTCTCACTGACCCGTAGTTTTTTTTTTTTTTTTAAATTATATTCCTTGAACCCCAAACAATAAATATTTAGAACATTGGGTTAGTTTCATATTTTTGGTGTTTTTTTTATGTACAGAATCCTGTAAAATACTTTGCTAAGTGCTTCTACTTATTTCTCGATTTTAAGTTTTACTTCATTGGAATCACTTTTTCTTAGGACGGTGATGTATGATGTAAACATGAAGTGTGTAGTATGAAGTATGTATGATGAAATCATGAATGATTGTATTCAGTTTTTGGCTTTTTTCAATTCTATTTCCCCTCTTTTTTTCTTTTTATTTAATGATGCGCACAATGGTTTTTTACTCTTTCTAGGCATCAGTGACCCTGCAAATTATCCCGCCTACGTTTTGGCGATTCACAGTTCAAAGCGACTGCTGGTTGAACAGATCTCACCTCCTGCATACATACTTGCCGATGCAATTATCAGTCTCACTCTTGCAAAAGGACAGAGACATGAAGTAAGTGAGGATGTATTTTTAAAGTTTATTTTACAAGGAGACTGCTTCTATCAGGGTTTCTATTACTGGGAAAGCAGGAAAACCTATTGAATTCAATGACGTGGAAAAACACAGGGAAAACCCGGGGAATTCGACGTTAACCTTTAATATTTGCTTTTTCAAGTAGTGATAGTAAAGTCGGCTAAGATTTTTGCAAGTCAAAGGTAGATTTTTTTTAGTCGTCAGTGACCAAAGTATTGGCAAAGTGGTTAAGTTACTCTTCTGCGATGGATGAGTTTTAGTAGAGAATTATTTTCTGCAAACACTGCACGGAAAATACAGGTATTTTGAAAAATTGATAAAAATAGTCTATTGGTAGCTCAGATTTCTTTAAAATGTTGGGAATTATTAGTGTTTGAGGAACTGCACAACCTAGTAAAATCAGATTCTGTTTCCAAACTAAATTGCTCTGTTGAATTTTTGAAAATTTTGACTTGTTTTAGAAAAAAGTCGATTCCATTGAGTCAAGGCGCAATTGTAAGCAATATGACATACATTGCTCATCAAAGTTACATGTATAACACGATTTTTGCAACAAAAATTATTAAATTTAACTCTTAACGAAGGTATCAAGGTTTTCCAATGCGTAAATTCTAACTTCCCACTCATGGAAAAAATCGGTATCAACTTGAGTTGAGTCGCACACTAAACAGCACTGTAACAATATATGGGATTTATAAATGTGGCAACTTCAATCTAGGCGCTTTAGCTCAGCTGTTGGACAATGTTCACACTTTTATGAATAACACAAGGCAGGGAAAAAACACTGCCTGCGGCTTGATTGTTGAATCGATATCAAATTACCTTGATCGATAAAAAGCATTGCTAAGATAGGGATTTATCGATCAGGATCATCCGACAATTCAACAATCGACCCGCATGTTATGTAGCCTGCCAAAACTGTTATGTGCAATTTCATGCTTGTAGACTTAAAATTTTGTAAGACGTATAATTTCTTTTGCACGAATCGTGTTCTACATGAAACTTTGAAGAAGAAACATGTATCAGAATGCTTAAAGGATCCCGCACACCTCTTATGGGAAGCTGCACCATGACGGATTGCCCTCTGACTTATGTCATTCGATTCTCCTCAAGATGCTGATCAAAAGTTATGTTTGCGCCAACTTTCTACGATGCACCGTTTTCGCCAAAAACCTAAGAGAAGATTCAATTATTCGGCGACTATGAATGAAAAAGAACAAAGCATTTGAGGACAGGTCCAATGTAAATAAGGTAAAACTGTAACACGTGTCCGTCTTCTTATCTGTACCTGCCGACTCAGGGGCTATCTCCCTCCCGCACTCGCTCGGTAGACGTTCAGACTTTCCTGTTCTTATGCTCCTCAAGAATCTGATTTGGATGGTCGAGCAAAACGGCGAGCGGAATCCATAAGACTGCCGCTCAGTGCGGGAGTTCCCCTGATTTGTTCACTCGAGTACTGAAATGAGGAATCTTTCTGGCTTTTTATCGCCGAAAAATTGAATCTTCTCTTAGGTTTTTTGCGAAAACGGTGCATCGTAGAAAGTTGGCACAATTATAACTTTTGATCAACATTTTGAGGAGAATCAAATGACATAAGTCAGAAGGCAATCCGTCATGGTGCAGCTTCCCATAAGAGGTATGCGGGGTCCTTTGCACCTTGTCAAGTGGTCTATGGCAAGCATACAGTGCATGAGAGACGCAGTATGCCTGACCATGGTAATTTTGGGGGGGGGGGGGGTCATCCCCGATAGGAGGTGTCATAATGAGTTTGCTCATTATTTAATCTGCAGAATCTGCATCTCATCTTCCAAGCTAATATGAAAATCGTAGTAATTGTCAGGATGATTTTTTCTTGGTTACTATATTTCAGCAACGTCCTTTTTCTAGTTTCAAACTTTTACAGATAGTCAGGGCTTTTAGGATCTCTATAGATTTACCGACCTGGCAGGGACTAATAAGCTTTGAGGAAGTTGAAAATATGGTGGATAGTATGGGCAGTCTTTTTTCCAGTTCCAAACATTAGTAATGCTGATAATCTCCTACAAAATTACATTTTAAGCTTCAAAATATTTTCCATTTTAATTTCCTTCTGCTGTAATTTTTTCAGGGCCGAGAAGGAATGACTGCGTATTACCTAACCAAAGGATGGGCTGGTTTGGTTGTGATGGTTGAGAATCGTCATGAAAATCGATGGATTCATATCAAATGTGATTGTCAAGAGAGTTACAATGTCGTTTCTACTCGAGGAGAGCTAAAAACAGTCGACTCGGTGCCTCCTTTGCACAGGTACGTTCTGGAAAAAGATGCTCAACTTTCTGAGCAACATCTCATAGTGCTGTATAAGGAAGAGGTGATTGCCCTTGATGAAGTCAAAAAATCTCAGAATGGAATATTCATCCACATTTATAGGAATTTCATTATTTACTGTGATCTGTAAAACTTTACCTTCCTCTCTCTTCCCTTCACACAAGCGACCATCAATGAATAAACTCGGAAAATATGTGTCTTTAATTGCAACACTCCAGATTTTCTCACAACTGGCGCTTGTGATACTTTGGCCATGACCATTTCATCTCTTCCTTAGAAATCTAATCAGCATAATGTCATGCCAATTTCCATTGACTTTTTCTTCTGTTTGAAAAATATTCTGTGAAAATTTTGAGGAATGCACTTGTCTCGTATTCCTTTGAAACTTGAAACAGGGATAGAAATTTTGAAATACTGCAACGGAGGTATGTGATTTAAACTTAGTCATTGACATCTTGTCATTTTTATGGTCTAAAAACCCAAGTGCCCAAGAAATTTCAGTAAAATCTACATCCTTTCATGTGAAGCATTATTTGCTGGTCCCAAAAAAATCATCAAATCAAAGTCTTTTGCTCAACAGTGCAAAGCTAAGTGGTTTTGCAAATCAAACCTATAATCGTCCTGACCTTAGAGTCTCATCTTCTTCTTCATCAAACTCTCTTTCATAACAGCCAATTCCTCTAAAAGAACTCCCGTCACAAACAGAAATGCAGAAAGTTCTTTTTTCCATTTTTCAAATAGACCAGTAGATTATGTACGAATTTAAGCATTCTGATACATGTTTCTTAACTAGAATTTCACGTAGAACATGATTTTGCAAATCGACTCTTAACTTTGTAAGATATTAACGTTTTTATTTTATATTGGTCATGGGAAATTGGAATTCCCTGCTCACAAGAAAAACAATTCTCTGCATGAGTCAAATCGCCCACTACAGTGATTTTGACAGGCTTCTCAATCAAGCATTGTTCCTCTCCCATCCTGTGTCATGTGAAGTTAGAACAACTTGCTATTGCTGAACCAAAACCTCAAGATTGAGGTTGTCATATTTTCATCATAGAGACCTTCATGGTAACGTTTAGTGTGATATTCAACTCAAGTAGATTATTGTTTTTTCCTGGAGCGGGAAGTTTTAATTTATGCCTTAAAAACATTATAATCTTGGTTAGGAGTTAATTTTATTAATTGTCATCGTGTGAATCATGTTCTGCGAAAAGCTTTGGTAAAGAACCAGGTATCAAAATGCTTAAAACCATAACTTGTTTACTAGTCTATTAGCCTTCCCAGTTTAAAAACACATTTTTCCCAAAATTTCCAAAGGGATGACTTTTTTTTTTTTTTGTTAATTATCTATAAATTGCTTTGATTTTACAATACCATGGGTTTTCCATTTTGATTTTTCAAAAAAAAAAAAAAAAAACTCGCACTATTTAAGCTATGGCATACTGGCAGCTTTCCATTTTTCACACAACTGCAGTCGCAAAGCTGAAATTTCTTTCCACCTCCGGTCATAATTTTTTTTAAACTTTAAATTTGTCCGGAGTTGAAGGACCAAAAAAAGAGCAACTTTATGTGGGTCAAGGAATACTATTTGATATTCATCCTTTTTCTGTTATATTTAAATGTGTATTCTTCATTTTTTCAGACAAGTACTCATTGTTCTAACACAGCTTGATGGGTCTGGAAGCTTCTCAATTGCTCATCGTCTTACACATCGGTTAGCCAGCTCTGCGCGTCTCCATGACTGGGGCCCCGTGGGTAGCTCACACTGTCCTCCCATCGATAAACAAGTGGAAGGACTCCATCATCCTCGACTCATCACTTAAAAAGTCCATTTCCACAATTTGTCTCGATGTACTTTTCATATTTGTCACAATTTTTGGCAAGTGACTTTTGAATGGCTGAACCAATTCAGCAGTAATTTTCGTATTTTTATCTTACTTCTTTTTGTCTTTGGTGTACCTTGATTTCAGTGGTTTTTTACTTATTTATTTTTTTTAAAATGCTGTTATAGTGAGAGGTTTTATTGGTTTTTAATACCTACAGGTACATGGAAGTGAATCGAAATGCAGTTTTCTCTTTTTGTTTTTTTTATAATTAAAATAACATCAGGGATTCAGATAAAGTTGGTTGGAATATTTCCAAATGTAAAATCATCATCCTCTACATAACAAGAGAGGCGGTAATCAGATTCAAATACTAGATTTGTGGCAGATAAGTCACGATTGGGGTTTAACTTGTTTTTTCAAAGGAAAATGTTGGGTGTATGCTCATTATTTTGTATGTTCCCTGTCAAATATTGATTTGAAAGGTGAAGAGGTTGAAAATTTGTTGACAACAATTCATCAGGATTCTGTTGAAAGAGGAAGAAATTGTCGTTAGCTGTAGTTTTCAACAAAATCTCTGAAAGACATCAAGGTACAAAATCCAGGTGTTGTAACAAAATGCAACTCCAACATTACAATTGAGCCAAGAATTGTGTCATTATATTATTCAGCATCAGCTTATACGAGTATATGATTGATTGAGCACTGGATTTAAAAGAACCTCATTTTTAGACCATAAAGTTTTAAATATTTTAATTGACAATAACCGAGACCTTACTAATTCACAAAGAATGCAAAATAGAATCATACAAGTATATTTTATAATGCTATGCATGGCTGGTGAGTCATGGCTGGTTTTTGTCCTGCCCCCATCATCATGAAATTACGCAAGAGAGGATCTGCAGCCATTCTCATCTTGTCAGCAAATTTTTATCAATGTTTGAAGACTCATTACAGCATCACTAAATTGATTTTTTGTACAAACAATAAATTCAAAAACATGAAATATGAAACGCTTTTTATGATTCACAAAAACTTTCAAGATTCTTGCCGCACAGCTACGCTTTCTTTGCCAGGAGTCCTAGTGATATTTCTTTCTTGCCCTTTTCTAAATTAGTCATTATAGTTGGATTGGATGGAAAGATAGGAGTTTTAACACTAGGAAGACGTGTAAAAACCGATTTAATGCAGGAAACTTCATGAAAATTTCTCCCCTGATGAGAATTATACATAACTTATGAATGCGCTGTGTAAGTTCAAAATTGTCATGCAAGAGACTAATTTTAAGACTTTTTAAGTGGCTCATGAAACCGAATCTCCTTCAAAATGTAAGAGGAATAAAAATGAATCCACAAAACGTCTCTTCACCAAAAATTCCTCAGCTTGTACTCTTTTATTTATAAACATTTTTCGTTTATTTCTGCTTGTCTCTTTATGTTTTAGTGTGTTTAAGTTTCAGTTTAATGCCTCACTCTGTACATTTGGCATTGCTGGTCCCTTGGAATAGCGTTTTTTATTTTTTGTCTCAGGCACCGATTTCCTCTGTGACTGTGACATGACCACACACTGGCAGTGCAAAACAAATGGATATTAATGAACTGAAACTTGCGAAAAATGAAGACATCCAAAAACCTAATTTTTCTGGAGAAGGTGAAAATTGTTGGAAAGACTAATTGTAACAGAACCCGGAACCACTTTCTATCATGGAAGACCTCCTCTCATTAACATGATAACCAGTGTCCCTGAAAAATTTGAACCAGTTCTCAGACATGGAACTCTCTCTCTTCAATTTGTATTTACGTCCTTTCAGCATAAAAAGTTCTGCCCCCTCCGCAAGTGAGAGGGGATAAAAATTTCCTTATCGTGGATGCTTGGTGGGCTTCTGCCCACCACCAACAATATTTCACTTCACTTCCTTAATTTTGAATTCATGGATTGTTCCTGCTCCTCTCAGTGTAGATGTATTCACCTTAAAAATGTCAAAACTTTGATTATGAAAAAGTTGGACTTTTGCCTTATTCGTCAATCTAAATTCAAATGTCTGTTTGTTTTTATCTGCTAAAAAGCTGTTGAGCAATACGTGTCTATGACTTGCTCATCAGCAAGCGGGCAGTATAGTTTCACAAGAGGAAAATCATCTCTAGGGTTTCATGCCCCAACCATCACAAGGGTCTTAGAACCCGCTCTTAAGGTGAGCCACGTCAAGTCATCGAAACGATGATCAGGAAGGATTTTGGAAAGTCTTATAGTTCCTACAGTATTATGCTTTTGTACCTCTCGGGCTGAGATCTCGTTCGCTATTTTTTTTGTTTTACTTTAAGTTTTAGTTCATTTTTTGTTATCTTATTTTATAATTTAATTTAATTTTCTTTGGTTTTTTTAAAGCTCCTTGTCAAACGATTTGTAAGTTCAGTACATTCATTTTTCAATTTGTCTGTGATATCTGCTAGATTTTTGGAAATTTTAAAATATCGACTTCTTGTTCAAAGTCTTTTTAGTGTGTAACCTCATATGGTTAGCACTGGGAGAATTCTTCTTATTGATTTGTTGAGCTGAATTTTTAAACCGACTGCCTAAACATTTTTCTTTGTCACATTTCATGAAAAGATGTGGATTTAAAATAAAAAAATAAAAACAAATTGAGTCCGGTATATAATCACTGCCAGGAAAAATTTCTCACTGTTGTAAGTACATCTTTAATGTATTTTTCTTTAATATCTAATTTCTTTTTTTATGACGGGTTAAAATTTCAATCGCTATAACAATTATTTTACTACAGCACTGGCACTTAAAAAACAGGGGAAAAAAGGAAGGACCTAAAAGTTCCAAAAATTTGCTTTAGTGTTTATTTCGCCATTTTTGTGGTTAGTTTGCATTAAAAAATCACCGATTGTTTTTTATTTCAACAGCTTTTTGAAATCGGTTGGAAAGTGCTGTATTATATTTGAAACCAGTAACGGCAATGTCATTTTTCAAAGTTACCAACATTACAATTATGATGACTTAGTTTTTATGAAGTCAACATAAATGAGAAATCCTCATACTCAAAGTATACTTATACCCCTGTGCTTCCCCCCCCCCCCTCTCAATTCATTAAGAGCTTTATAATTTTGTAAGTATGCCTTAAAATTTTTATCACATGTAATTAAAATGAGTGAAACCCATGTGGGTTTTCTCTTTTCTTTTCCTTTATTAGGCCCACGGTCACCTACTTTTTTTTTAACTATTTAAACCACAGGCAGAATTCATAAATAATATAACAAGTTTTTAATTCGTTTTCTTTCTTTTTTTTACATTTCTGAAAGTCTGTAAAAATTAATGTTCTAGCTAAATATAATCAATTATTTCTTTGATGTCAAATCCGAAAATCTTGTTTGTTAATGCATCCTGTACACACTATTCCGTATTTGATACATACCTAGCCATAATTTATTTCCGTAAATTTATTCTTTACTTGATTTTGATAAGTATTCAAATCTCAGTTGTCTCTTTCAATAAGATGCTCTCTTGTATCAGTCATTTAGTGCGTGATTTTTTATTGTTTGAAATTAAAGCTTACTGAATAAAGAACACAATCTCAATAAATCTCCTCTTGTTTTGTGAAAAGCTGTGAGCCAAAGTAATATCGACGGCATAAGTCCACAATCACATATCTCGTTTGTGGTGTTTGAAAATCTCCGCCTCTATGTTATTTTTTTAAAGGAGAGCAAATTGACATCATTCCTTGAAGTTTATGCAGAATTTTCCTCGCACAGAGAAGAAAATTCACAGCAGTTTTAAAGAAATGCCGTTGAGTAGTTTTTCGTTTAAAAAATAAAGTATGACGGGAAGTCTGCGACATTGCAAACCGAGTTTTGTGATTGCCGACTTACACCGTCGATATGAGGTTACAATTTTTGAACGTTGCATAATAGCGCCAATATCATTGAATATTCTTAAAGCAACGGTGAGACTGTAAAAACGCTTATCTCTGTTTCTAATGCTGCAGATTTCCTGTCATAGATTATTTTTTAAATTGAAAAATACCACCTGTTATTTCTGGAAAAGTTCCCTAAATTATTTTTCTCTGTGGGAAGAATAATTTGTTAGCTCTCCTTTGACAAAATTGAATAAAAGCGGAGACTTTGAGATATTGCAAATGAGGAATGTGTTTTTGCAGTCACCTTTTCGATATACTGCAGTATGTACCAAAAGCAGCCATTGTTTGTCTGAACTTTATGCGCAATTCTTATAGAATAGGAAATATTTTCATCAAGTTCAAAATCATTAATCAAGTCCACTTTAATTTGATGGAAACTGTAAGAGGTCCCTCCCTATTAGAGATTTTTCACTTCAGATTCTGATTCAATGCAGATAAATGCTGTCAACCTGAGCCAGAAACTGTTTTTCTCCTCAAAGCCCGTCAGGAAATTGGCACTCTTTCAAAAAGCATATCTCAATTTCCTGTGAATTGTACAGAATTGAAATGGATTTTTTCTCCTCATATCTGGATTGCAACCTTCGTAAAAGTTCTGTGCATGGGTGCAGCAAAAAATTGTTTCTCAAAGGGGGATTACAAACCATAATCTTTGCAGGCGCCTAGTGGTGTTGAGTGACGGGTCACAACTTCTTCTAGGGGAACCACAAACATTCGGCAACATTAAGACCCCATGATTTAGGGCTCACTCCATCTTTTACAAGGAGAACAATCTGAATTATGCCATAGAATCCCTGATTTTTTCTCGCCATCTCATGGTCTTCTATTGAAAATTTCAAGCCATGATGTTGATTTTTTTCTCTGCCAGAAGTAAAGCGTTTGTGGAAATTTTAAACGTCACCATGGACGTTACTTTGTTTTGGGGCCAGCAAGTTGCTGATTGATCTGAATAAAACCCTTAAAGAAGTTAAAGTCTGAAGAGCAGCCGTTGCATAAGGTTTGTAAAGTAAAAAATCTGAATGAAATGGCGTTGCCCCCTCTTAATTATGCCGCGGCTTAAATTTAGCTTTGCATGATCTCATTGCCCTCAGTCAAACATTCCCGCCAAAATTCTCGCGCGGAGACGCCATTGACCAATCAGAGAAAAATCGTCCCACCAACCACCGAACACCACCGGGTAAAGGCCCAAATCCAATTGAACTCACCTCTCGCAATTTTAATCGTTCATTCAATTATACCATGTTATTACCTAGTTATTATCAATCTCTAATCTCCACGTTCTGCACATAGTATGCATAACTCTGCAATATCCAGAATTTCCTCCCGTAGCAGTTCGACTGGTGTTCACCTGAACTTGTGATCTTATCATTTTGTCGACGGATCTTTGGATTGGAAGGTGGGTTAATTTCTTACTTCCCGACTCACAAATTTTATATTATCACAATTTTAGCCGGTTTTTTATACGAATTTTCTTGCGAACCAATCCTCGAATTTCAGTTACCTTGAAGGCAGTCGTAGTTTCATTCTTAATTTTTCCAAAAGGAGTTTCACCACTTTTATCAATTCAGAATCCAATTTACCGCAAGCTCAGCGAGTTTTCACAACTCTCACACATTCAGTGCCAGAGCAATTACAAGTTTCCTCTGTTACTTAGTTAAGCATAGCATTTTAGCTTACTGATGGCTTCACATCACTAGTACATACGCGGAGAGTGCCAAATGGTAACAATACCAGTCAAGCGTTATGACTCTCTACGCTGCACCCATGAACTCTTGATGCAAACCTCTGAATTAGGTTGAACATGAACTTTTGACTCAATGGAATAATTATGACTGCCTGAGTCTCCAAGAGACTATGTTTATTTCTAGGTTTGGTAGGAATGCCAATTTAAAAGTACTCAATGGCAATTTATCTAGTTTGTCATTTATTCCAATCGATAGTTGTACTTAGCATTCCTTGAAATCTTGATCAGTAATCAATATTAAGTGAATCATTTTGAGTTGAATTATTCCTTAAAGCGATAGGTGTCAGGGGGCAGCTAATTTCAACATCAGCTGATTTTAAGCAAATGGCCCTCGAGTTGCAAGCCGAAAGAAACCTCAATTAATTTTAACGTGCATGGCTATCATTTCATTTCTTTCGTATCTGCTGCAGGATAACTAGTAATTCAATTTTGTTAAATTTTCTCGGATCTTTTATTCTCTGAGGCTCCATGCACTGGCCGGGTCTTGCAGTGAGCACAAATCATTAACCTCCAAATCCAGGTTAGCTGGATCTTAGATTCATCAAACAACTTTTCGGTCCATGTTTAGAGCCCAATTCTCTCGACTAAACTTGACAACAACTATTACTTCAACTTAATTGAATCAAGATTTTAACTGTGTAATTCCAATAAGAAAAATTTCCATTCCATAGAGCCGGACGGAAAGTTGGATAAAACATTGAACTGTGTCAATTGAGCTGAAGTAAATAATCAACCAAATGCTTTTCCATTTCTGATGAAAAGACATTTTCAGTTTGATGTACCCATCACCAAGTTTTTCACCTTCTATCTCATCAACACTTTTTGTGTTTGTAATGATTTAGGTAAGCAACTGCCAATCTTGGTCTGAAAACAAGAGACAGACTCTTTCTATGTATATCCTACAAGTACATAGTTAGTTCATCTCGAAGCAAAGCCTCGAGCTCTAGCCTTATAAACACTACAACCTGACCTCAAGGAAGAGAGATTACTGAAACTCATACGGAATGATATATTTCTATGTTCGATCTGTTTTCAGGTTGCAATAAATGGAAAGTATGAGATGGCTTTTTGCCCTGACAGCAATTTTGTATCTTAAAGTTGCTTCACCAGCAAGCAGTGTTGAATTTGATGAATACGTATGTTTTATTTTCATTTACTATCAAGTTTTCCTTCCTATTTTTAAGGCTGATTCATCCATCACAAGCACTATGAAAACGTTTTGCTCAGTTGTATAATTGCTAAACATCAGCAAAAAAAACTCTAGAAATTGGTGTCAGTATAAATATTTTACAATCCAAACAAGAAAATTACACCATGTCGCTAAAGGCTCTATAGACGCTATTAGTGGCGACGTCATCATAGGGATTCTCCATTATATCGAATTGGATCCAAACAATAACATTGGCATAACCTCTTTCAATGCTACCAATGAAAAAAAATGGATAAATATCGCTTTTCTGTGACGTTGCACTAATAGCGTCTATTGTAGTTGAGGAGGCTCTTTAACACAAAAAAACATCACTGTGGCTAGGGAACAATACTACCCATCTTGCAACTGACGATTTTATTGGGTGAAAAAAAACTTCGCCATCTTTCGTAAGTTTGAGGGTAGGTTTGCAATTTTTTACACACCACCCACAGGGCTCCCATGCAGAATTGGGAAAAACTCAAAGCATCAACTTGTGTATTGTAAAAAAACTTGGATACTGATTTCTCTCTACAACTTGATTAACTTCGCTCCCCTAAAAATTAGCCTATAGGAAGTTAGAACTCTCCCCTTGTGCCTTGAGTGTAACAATTAATGAACTTTTCCTTTATTCAGAATGCTGTAGAAATTGATTTAAATGAAGAATACAAGGTGAGCCCTGCAATCCCTCCAGAATTCCAAAAAAATGTCTACTTTTTGGATACTTTTGATAAGCCTGAAGAGGTTGCCAAGCGTTGGATAAAGTCTGAGGCCAAAAAGCCGGAAGCTGCTGCAGACATTGAACAGTATGATGGTATGTAAGCATTTTTCAGATAAATCATTGCACGTCAATACAGCATATCATTGAAACTTTTGGACCTATGTCACCGCCTATAATTAGTTTGAATGAATAATGTATGGATTTTTCCTTTATTCCTTCATTGCCTGCTGTAAAATTTCATGAAGAAATTCATCCGAGAAAAACAACAAGAACTCAAGTTGAGCCCAGAAGTTTTTATCTCTGGAAGCAAAGCGTGTTACAGACTGAATGAAGTTCTATCAGAACAGTTATGCAGTGATTAATTGCTTGCCAGATTAACAAAACTGTATCTAGTCTACTCTCATATTAATGCTGATGGATCTGTACCAGAAATAATGATTATTATTTCTCCACATTATTTGGATCCTTTTCCTCAGAATCAGCCTAACCACTTAAGATTGTGTCTAATTTTTCGTCAGGCAGCAATCGTGCAACACACGACCATTTGAAGCTCATTGTGTTGGTAAGTTTCAAACAAAAAAAAAGCAAAACTGACACAATTCTCACCATTTAAAATCATGATACATGGAGAAAACTATGAGTTTAGGAAACAAATTTTGAAAAAAGTGAGGAAAAAAGTTTGAAAATTCCTCAAAAAGTGCTCGAAAAATGCTTGATACAGTATAGTAGCTGCATGAACCATATTCAGAGTTAAACATTTCTTTAGTGCGGAGAGGAGCCTAGTTAAAATGCTGCTTGCAAAAGCTTAAGTAATACTTCTATTCTCTGTTTTCATTTAACAACCTTCCCTCAAATAATGAATTTTTTTTTTTTTTTTCTGTCGATCAGGGAAATGGAGGGTAGAGCCAATGGTAAACTATGCCCTGAAAGGTGACCTGGGTCTAGTTGTTGCCTCGGCGAATCGCCATTCAGCTATAGCAGCTCCCCTGTCAAGACCCTTCAAGTTCAATAATTCTCCGCTTGTCATCCAGTATGAGGTTGCATTTCAAGATAAGCTTGACTGTGGTGGAGGATACATAAAGCTTCTTACGAATGAAAAACATGATCTCAAGAAATTTAATAATCTCACTCCATATTCCATCATGTTTGGGCCAGACATCTGTGGCTCTAAAAGCAAGGTAAAAATCTCTTTATCACAAACTGGAATAAATTTTCTTTCCTCTCCATTTTGCTTATTCAGCAAATAATGTAGTATTATCCCAAAGCAACATGAGATGATACGGCCAAATTCAACTAGGAGGTATCAACTTTTTTTACTTCTTGCAAAACTATACATTCCTAACAAACTACAGTATGATGTATGAATCGCTTATTTTTGAAGAAACTTAAGTGCCGGAAATGAGAACTCGAGAAAAACAGTGGACATTGTTTTGATTGACATGCTGTAAGTCTTGGAGGTCAGAAAAATGAATGTAAGGGAAGATGGCAATTGAAAATCAGATTGTAATAGTTGCAGAAATTCCCCTACAATTAGAATGAAAAAAGAAGAACAAAACGAGGTGAGTACTATACTAAAAGAAAAAAATGAATTGGGGCTATCGTCTTTTTGAAAATGAACAGAATTCTTCCAACACATTTTCCCCTTAAGAAGTTAAATTTTTCTTTTATCAAGCCATGATGTGCTCAAAAATTTTCATTTACACTTTGTCTACATAAAATACGATTATCACTTACTGATGTTTATATTACTCATGATCGCTCACAAGTACAAAAAGTCACTAAGGTCTTAAAAATAAAGATATGACTAGTCAAGAAGAACAAATATTTATTCCCTCATTCTTGAAATTTCGAGATAATGAGCTTGTTCAATAATTTGTAACTCTTGCATTTTTGAAAACTAGAGAGTGCCCAAAGTTCACAGGAATGTTCCCCGATTTTTTGGAGTAATATTAACCCACGAAATACAAGTTCAAAGTTCCATATTTTGGGCTCCCATTCAAACGTGCGTCACTCGGGTTATCAAAGATGGCGTCCATTCTATCCGTCCAGCGATGGTCACACTTTTGACATCATGAGGTCGCAGCCGGCGAGGTACCTTTGCTGCGTGTGATAGTCCAAGAAGTAAACAAACAAACACTGGGCTGAATCTATCCGACTCCCTCTTGGACTACCACACGCAGCAGAGGTACTTCGCCGCCCGGGGCCTCGTGAGGTCATCGCCGGACGGATAGAATGGACGCCATCTTGGATAACCCGAGCGACGCGCATTTAATTGGGAGCTCAAAATACAGAACTTTGAACTCGTATTTCGTAGGTTAATATTGCTCCAAAAAATCGAAGAAAATTCCTGTGAACTATGTGCACTCTCTAGTTTTCAAAAATGCAAGAATTACAAATTACTGAACAAGCTCATTGTGTGAGGAACTCAAATCAAATCAAGATACGCGAGTACTATACACTGCTTTGGTGTTAAAATCTTTTTGAGAATGACTGGACTTTTCAAATGTTTTCAGACCCTAAAATTCCGTTTTTTTTTTGCTTGTCACTTTGCAACAAAATGCATCTATGCCTAAGCAATATTGAACCACGAAAAACTCCATTTTCGAGATGTTAGTGCTTAAGTTTTTTTGAGAATGATGGTTTAAGTGGCATGTCTATGGTAAGCTTCAAGTGCTCATCTTTAAACTTTTTCTCTGTCAAAAACTTCCTTTGTCTCTGCAAACCTAGAACTGTCTAGCTGCCTGAACCAGTCTTCACATGAGATGGAGATTGAAACCACAAAGCAATTGAACGTGCTGGTGTCAGAGATAAAAGGTCAATTGTTCGCCCCTTTCTCCTGTTATCAATTTGCTATTTGTATCTTGTTTCTGTTTTAGATTCATTTCATCTTGAACTACAAAAATCCTAAAACGGGTAAAATCTCGGAAAAGCATTGTAACATGTTGAAAGCACCAAACTCCATCTTCCAAGATAAACAACCTCATCTGTTCAGGCTAGTCGTCAGACCAGACAACACATACGCATTTTACCTGGATAGAGAGGTTAGCACATGGCCAAATCTTTAAGTTGTCTGTCTTGCAATCATTCAGTACCTATGTTAAGAAAATTAATTTTTTTCTAATTCAGTCAACCGAGTAGATCAGATAGTGATTAGAATTCATTGCCGTTTTTATATAATAAATGAGATCCCCACAAAATGTAGTGAAACTCAGATTTAGAGCATCTTTAAGGACTGGTGAACAATTTTGATACATTGACAGTTTTTTATAGAAAATATGATGAAAAATCCTGGTCTAACAGAACCTTTTTAAAAATTATAATGGCCCAAAAAATTGGCAATAGGCGATGAGTCATTGATTTTTGGTAAATGGATCAAGTGCTTCAAATTGTTAGTCTTGATTTGTTACTGCAAGAGGCGGTTTCAGAAATACAGTTCACCTCAACAGAAGTACAGAGTTTTTTAGTTATTTTTTTTAATCTACATACTTTCATTGGTAGCTGGGTCGAATTTGAGCATTATAGGCTAATTTTCCTATAAGAAAGATAATATTACCCATGGAGGCTCCTTAGCAAGGAGAGGGAAGTGCTTTAAACGCCAAAAGTTCAAAAATTTACATCTTGAAGAATTTTTGAGCTTGGAAGCTGCAATTTTGCTGAAGTTCATATTGAGGTTCATATATTACATGAGAAAAATTAATCAAGGTCTGAAACAGGACTGGTTTTGGTGAGGAATGACCCCAAATTGGTTGGTTTGGTAATTCTTTTGGTTTTTATTGTAGAAAGTATTTTTAGGGGTCTTCAAAATAAACCTGAAAACGGTTTGCCATAAACTTAAGTTGGTTTAACAATTTACTGTTCTTGATTGCAGTTAAAACACGAAGGTAATGCCACGCAGGAAGATGAATTTGAACCGTCTATTTTACCGCCTCTTGAGATTGTGGACGAAACAGATAAAAAACCAGAAGAGTGGGACGAGCGAGAGAAAATACCAGATCCCGAAGCTGTGAAACCTGATGATTGGGATGAGACTTTACCAGCGACTATTGTAGATCCAGCAGCGGAGAAGCCAGCTGGTTGGTTAGATGACGAACCGGAGTTTATCCCAGACCCTAATGCGATACGGCCTGATGACTGGTATGTATCCTTAGAATGCTCTCAGCATCTGAGGTTATGAGTGGAAATGTGGGATTCTTCCTAAGTTTTGATGATTTACAAGTTTAAAGCCCATTTTCTCTTGACTGCCCGCGCAGTTAACTTGAAATCCTGAGAATACATACATATTTGCAGGCACAGTCAAGCCAGCGTCCAGGGATCTTCAAGCACATTCTTAACAGCCGAGGCTGCTATCATAGCATTTCCTTGTTTTCTGTGCAGGTGTATGAGGGAATGAAAAATTTAAAACAAAATTAATCCCATGTATTTGTCGCCTATTGTAATGTTTGTTAATTATTGCACTTAAGAAAGTCATTTTAAATTATTAGCATTATCATTCCTAATTGTGAATAATTGACTAAAATTACTTGTTTTACTATGCATAGTTGTGAATAATTCACTTAAATTATTCGCTCTTTGCTTCGTTTGAAAAACTCACTATCCCCACATCCCAATTTTGTCTGGATGGAACAGAGCTCTTCATAACTTGTTCTGCCTAATAGGGATGCTGACATGGATGGCGAATGGGAGCCAGCAAAAGTGGAAAATCCCCTCTGTAAAACGGCTCCAGGCTGTGGGCCATGGTCTCCGCCAATAATTCCAAATCCTGACTACAAAGGACCGTGGAGAGCACCTTTAATCGACAATCCCAACTACAAAGGGAAATGGTATCCACGCAAAATTCCCAACCCTGAATATTACGATGACAAGAAAGTTTTCAGTTGTGTGAACATTGTAAGTACATCAAAATTCTATCCGACCAAGATACCTCTATAATATCAAATGCCCTTGCAACTCTGCCTTTCTCTTCACCGCTCATCTTGATTTTTTAATAATTTTTTTTTTTTTTTTTTTTTTATCTTTCAATGGAAGTTCATTTTTCTTTCCACAAGCCTGGCTAATCACCAAGCTGATTTCATGGGGACATTATGCTGCCTCTGATTTTGTAATTGTTCCCTGCGTTTTCCTTTAATGTTAAAGGCTCGAAAGAGGTTGTTCCATATTGTTTGACTCAAAAGCTAGAGGGAAATGGCAGACGTACAGTTTATGCTTTCTTTTTTGGCAATAATACCAGAGTAATATAGGGAAATGCTTTTGTTTAGTCCCTTTTTTCTTTTTTTCAAATTTGATCTGGTTTTACAGGGTGCTGTCGGATTCGAGCTTTGGTCTCTTTCAAAAAATATTTATTTTGACAATATTTTATTGACGGACAGTGTGGAGTATGCGGACCAGCTCACACAACAGACCTACACACTTAAGGCTGATAAATTCAGCGCAGAAGGGGTGAGGAATTTTGTACTGCTAACATTTTCTAAAATAAATACAGCAAGCAGAGGAACTTCTCACCTAAAACTTGAGTTTTCAATTTCAGAATCCAGCGAATTTTTTCTGAAGACACACCATAATATTACAGAAGACTGAATGTCATGGTAAGAAGTATCTGTTCAGAGACTGACACACCATCAGCCGGTTTTTTTTTTTTCTCTTATGAGAAAATGGAAGCAGAAATAGCTATTGTGAGGGCGGAGGGGAGGCCAGGCATTTGCCCAGCCCTGCGTTTTGGAGTCGGGCCAGGAAGAATCGCTCGAAACTACGAGGGAGGAAAAAAAGGCCAGAAAATTGTCTGGAGGAGTTTTGGCTTGCAAAATGAAATAATTGATCAACTATCTAAACAACCTAATCGATTATTTTGCTCATGCGTGCGACTATATTGCTACCCGCTACACTTCACTATAAGGCAGGGAGATAATACAAAAAAGAAAGAAAAAAACTCGTCACTTCTTGTCCAGCCTTGCAAATACATGAAATAGCGCTCCTGCTAATTTCAACCCCTAATTATCCATAACTGCCGTATCTGTCATGGCACCAGAATAAATTATGCCAGATATCCAGGCATCAGTGGTGGCTGTCAAAGACTTACACTCAGAATTTGGAGCTGGTAAGTTCGAAGGGCCTACAAGGCTCTGAACCGAATGATGACTCTGAATCTATACACTCCATCACATAATTAAATTAATTCTGTGTGAAGTTATGTGTTGAATGCCAGTAAAGGTGCCTGAATTATTCCACATTTTTTGCTTAATATTTTACATCAGCATTCTTTTCTCCTACCTGGTAAAAAATTATTTTTTATGTACGCTTACCTTATTTTAATTGTATCTTTTGATTTTAATCCATCCCAGCAATCCTGGTTCGATTCTTGGTTCAGCACTGCAAGCAATGGCAAAAGCAAGATACCCACATGGAACGAAATCAAAAAGTACTTCCAGGAGAATCCATGGATGTACGCAGTTACAATTGCTGTTGTACTTCTTCCTCTCGTCTTGTACTGCACCTTCTGCTGTGGTAGCCGGAAGAGTAAACAGGTAAGTGTTCTTGTCTGCAAACGTCACAACAAGTGTTCTAATTGCTGTCAAAGCAGACCCTGTGGCAGGAATCAGTGTAAGCGATCCTGTTACCGCAGCAAAAAATCCTGTTGCACTCCTCGATCATGCTGTAGAGTCTCAAAATGCACGCCTCTCTGTTGCTTACCACCTACCTGTGTACGCCCGGTCAAACTTCGTCCTGCAAAAGTCAAATCCGTCTCCTGCATACAGGCTGTACCGGCTGTCGGTTGTCCACCGGCTATACCAGCTGTCGGCTATCCTCCTTTGTCAACTGGGTTCTGCTGTATTCGATGTGGCTACCCAAATTCATTCATGGCCTGAATCCTTCCACCCTAACTCTCCTCCCTAATTCTGTTTGTGATATACTTTGTGTGCCTTTTAAAGTGGAACAATAATTTTTGCCCTGCGCTATGATTATAACGAAAGACTCTACTCAACAAAATTGTGGAGAGTTACTAGAACTGAAGGAAAGATGAAAATTTCTGGGAATTTGAAAACAGTAACCAAGGGAAGAGGCCTTCTCAACTTGCCCGTAATAATTGTCATTAAGTTAAATCGTGGATACTTTTTGGCTCTCATCAGTTCAATGTTTCCAACAGTCTTTAATACCTCTTTATCCTGTAAGTGAAAGTTCATTGAAATACATTAGTCGTCTGTGATTCTCAAATTGATCTTAGCCCTGTTTTGTAGAAGCACCAGGATGTCATGCATACTGAATCGTTTACAAGCAAAGGGACTTTGGTGTTGCAAAATGCAGATTTAAGGTGTAAATATGACTGAATGTAGGAGTGTTTTACTGATAATTTGGCATAAGAAGCGCATGAAAATGTTATACCAAAATGGTGTTTAAGTAGTTCAAAGATTGTCTCCCAATGAAAATATTGTCTTGAGAAAAAATCCATTTTCATCTTTTATCTGCTATGATTAGGGCACAAAGTCTTTTGATTGAAATTTAGTCCATGCCATCTGTTGGTAGAAAAATGAGCCAAACTCCTCATAATTAATCATTTGAGATGCCCAAGCGTGTTACTTAAAAAAAAATTCTATTTTTCAACGGAATTTATCAGAAATTGCTGTCCTGAAAAATTTCTCCCTCAGGTCTGCTGTCCCATTGTTACCAAGGTGTGTAGAAAAATCAGTGCTTTTTACCATTTAAATCCAAGTAAAATATCTACAGTAAGTCGCAATGATGCACTTTCCTATAAAATGAGCTCATGTAATTTGCATCATTTCTTACAATGGGTAAAAACTTGTGAGAATGAAACTAAAAACACCAGAAAACTTAACATTTTTTCTGCTTCAATTGCAATTTATTAATATACACACCCATGGATTGCTTTTGCAGTTCTATCTGGTGTGCTGTGACTAAACTCCGCAGTCCTTTATCGTCCTAAAGCCTTTCTTCTGTTTGATACATTCGGTCATCTCTGCTCACACCCATTGTCTCCATTCTCCGATCTCCCACCAGTCATCCACTCTGTCTCCTCTCCTGAGGAACTTGATTCCGAATTTTTTTGGCAGCCTTTTTCCTTCCACTGTGTGATAACCTCATACCACAGCATCTATATAGCATGCCATCACAAACAACCAGCCATAAAACGAAATATTTTAAAAAATACCGCAAACGCATTCACCTTTTTTTCATTGTAAACATTCTTCAGTAAGCTGAACAAAAATCTGCGGAGTGGAAATTAGAATATGTATTCAGGGAAAGTGTGGTTACTTATATCTCTTTAGTACAGAAAACTTTGCTGCTTTCTAATCATCTTCTCGTTTTGAAACAGTGAGTAAGCCACAAAACCGCCCCTGCCGACTATTTTTCAGGTTTTAAAAAGCTTTTGACACCCTCTTACACAAAAAGACTTCTGTTACCAACCCTCTCTACGTTGATGAATGTGATGGGCAACTTTCTTCAGACTACCATGTAATGATGACCCGAAATTAGCTCTGAAGTTTTCTTTTCTTAATTAGTGTTCTCTTACAATATTTTATGATAACCTTATTGAATATTCTCCAAGTTGTAGGCCAATTCATAAAACTTTTTATTTTCTTACTGCTGTAGGAAACTATGAAAAGTCTATTTTACACGACTTATTAAGAAACGGTAAGAAGGGGGCCGCACTCTTTTTAAGTAAATCTTCCAGTGGAAAGTAGTAGGACTAGGTAAAAGAAAATGCCAATCATGTCATCTGCTAAGGGAGCAGCAGTACCTCTCTTCAAAAATAGCTGTGACGCTACATAGGAACACCATCAATGGCTAAATATATTTTGCCTGCCTACAAAATGAATCATTAAAAAAATAAAATAATTAAAGTTGCTTATTCTTTGCATCTCTAAGTACCCAATTTTCGGACTGAAATATTTTTGTGGAACATTCCTGAAGGAATTTGATCGTCAAAGGGAATCTTCAACTGTTCTGTCTTAAAATTGTTTCTCTTTTTTTTATAATACATACTTTCATGAAGTAACTCTACTTTCCTATAAACTTGTTTTAATTATTTAAGGACAGTGTTTCCCTCGTTTCTCGTCATTCTTTCTCTTGAAACAGTTACATTTGTCCCAACACTTCCTAGCACGCGGACATTTTTTTATATTTCCTCAAAATTTATCTAGTCCTGCAGTGGCAATTAAGATAATTTTTATTCAGTTAAACATCCCTCAATATGTCTTTAAACAACCAAAGTTACAATCAGGAAATACCAGGAAATGTCAGACAATTTTAAAATTCTGGAGAAACCTGTCAAATCACCACTTTTTGTGTTCTAGCATGGGTTTGACCTTTCGAAAAACAAATTTTGCATGAAATTTATTTCATATTAGTGATGTCTTCTCAACCATCTGGCATTTCCTCTAATGATAGGGAATTTCACCGAAATGTTTCAGGGGATTTTCGAAAATTCCAGGGAATTTTATTTTTTACATCCAGTGGCAACCCTGTTTCAATAAAAATGCAAGAGTATTTTTATACTTGGCTATCTATTGTTTGTAACTATGAAGGAAATTAGTGAATGTTTTGACACCAAACAATTCTGCATTGCACTTAATTTATTTTCACTTTAGGCAAATATTTGGCGAAGTTTCCAGATATTTGCATGAAAGCACTCTGTTTCTCTTTATGCTGGAGGCTCATAAGTTGCTCTGCATTGGATCAGACCGAAGGAAATTGCTGTCCTCAGCTCGAAGTATCCCCTTTTCCTACCCTCTCATGCCTCTTTTCAGCCAGGAAATCCCCTACCTTCCCATTAGCCACAACGTTCTTTCATTATTTTTTTCAAGCATGTAAAGCGGCCATTTTAAAGGTAAGGAAGCTGACTTACCGGCCACATCATTAGATTTGAAATTTGATGAAGTTTTTGACATCAAGTCAATAGGCGCACTCAAAAGAGGGCTCGCACTTACTGTTTTGACGCATTGTGAGAAATATGTAATCACAGGTTTATTACTTACAATGTTTAAACAACAAAAGATCGCAACTAACAAGTTCAGAAAAATCGAATTATTCTATGAGATATCTTGCAATATTTGCATCTTGAAGCAAGAAGAACAAAGTCAATTTTGCTGATGAGCCCTGGACTACGTAAGAAAACTATGTTGTTTGCCTCATCAGCGAAATGGACCGTACTCTCTTTGCTTCAAATGCCTCAGTGTGTTTGAACTAGTTCGGTAATCTTGTCTAATGCCAGGCAAAAGATGCAAAATTTAAAAATTGTAAATCAAAGATGCAATAGGGCTGCTAGGCAGTTTTCTCAAGACATCTTGACCCGAAAACACAGTAGTTATGACCCTCTGCTCTCAGCTACTGGGATAATATCAAGTTTTTCAGGTAATCCATTTTTATCGGAAGAAAGCTGGTAACGTCCATTTGTTCTAACGGGTTTTCTTTACCAAAGCAGATTTGACTCTTGCACTCTCAACTTTCTCATAGTTTTGAGTGGCTTTGCCGAGTCCTTCATATCCAGGATGCTTTAGTTCTGATGAAATTTTATTTTTCCCCAGGATAAAGAGTCTTCGGCTCGGGCTAAAAAGACTGATGAGGTTGTGGCTGATGATGCAGTGGAAGCTGAAATGGCAGAAGGAGCCGAACCAGAAGAGATAAATGAAGATGAAGAAAGTGATGGTGAAAGGAGAGGTGTCTCAAATCAGGAGCAAGACCAAGAGGGAGACGATGAAGAGCGCAATAGCCAAGAAGATTCCACAGACTCGAGTGCCTACAATGGAAAAGACGAGGAATCTACTTCAACGGTGAGATAATCCCTTTACTTTAGGTGTAAGGTAGCAGAGAGTATGGAAGGTTAGAGGCCCGACTCAATGCTAAGTAATTGAAACAGAAGCGCTCACTGGCAACGTACGTAACTACCATTTTCTATTGCTTACCAGAGACTGGCGGCGGGTATGTTGCTGCCGGACTACCTCCACGCAGGCAATTTTTCATACATTGTCCATCCGCAACCTCGCTTGGCCAATCAGCGCAGTAGTATAGAAATCTCGCTCGCCGCGCACTCTCGCACCAACGTACGCAACATCTTGCTCACGGCTCAACTTCCGTTTCAATTCTTCCCTATCCAATCGGGCCTCTAACCTTCCATACTCTCTTTAAGGTAGACAGCTCATAATAACAAACAGAATTATCTGTGATCCGTTTCTTGTATCTCTTGATGAGAGGTGCAAAACTTCGGAGACTGAACAATCAATCAGGTCTCAATAAAAATGTGAAAGCCACCGAAAAGGAATTTTTGAGTTAAGGCACCAGAAAAGAGGTTAAATCCGTGGTAAAACCGTATCCACAAACCTCGAATACCTCACTGAGACTGAACAAATGAGAGAAAGAAGAAGGAAACTACATGGTGGCCCAAAGGGCCACTTTTTAAAGTGGAATAAAAACGAACTTACATTTTTGATAAAAAAACACTGACTCCCAAGCGGAAGGAGACAGACAAGCAGTAGTGCAGCCGAGTGGTCCTCCTCTCTGATTGGCTCAGCGTGAGCGCAAGTGCAGGGAGAAAAGGAAGGGAACTTAAAATGTGTGTGGCCATGTATATGACCACGTTATAATAGTGCTTGAATTCGCACATTGTTTAATGGTCCATTCCCTTTGACCAAGAACAACCTCATTTACAGCTTCTCATTTTTTTGGTATGTTTTGTTCCTAGGAGGCACCGGACTCACCTGTCGCCGGGGCAGGAGATGCGCCAAAAGCACCAAAAAGACGTGCCAGGCGAGACTGATCAAATTCTCTTCAACTAGTAATAGATAAGATTTTACTGTCTATCTTTCCTCATCCTCCTACCCTCCCTCTTTTTCTATTTTTAGTTTTTTGAAGTTTCCTTTGAGTGCTTTGTATTCACTGAAATCTAGTAGGTAATTTTTTCTCAATGAAGAAGCAGACGTGAAGGGAGAAAACTCTATCATTCTGCTTTTTTGTCCTGTGAACACAGAGGGGAAATTCTTAATGATCCTATAAAAACCTTCTCAGCATTGAGAGAAGGGGCTGAATTCAGAGGTATCACCCCTATCTCTAATGAGGAAACACATAGATAATAATCTCCCCTTGCAATTCCTCTGGATAAAAGAGGGAATATTGCCTGCATAAAATGACTGCTCTCTCTAGAGCTTTGAAGACTGTTGCTCAGATCACCCAGTAGTTGGTGGTTAGGAATGGAGCGGAAAAATTGTTCGTTAACATAATTAATTGGTCTCTTTTTTGAGTTTTTATTTTGATGAGCTCTCCAGTAAAACATTTTATATTGAAAGGAAGATAATCAATTAGTATTTAACTGCAGCCCTATTTATATATTCAACAAATAACTATCGATGAAGCGGTAGTGAACATTTATTTGATTTTTATTTTAATTATCTTTAAAAACAAAAGGAAAGAAAAACAGAAATTGATAATTTTCTCTTCATTCTTCAGGAAACTGACTGATTTTACTATACATAACAGCAAATGTTTCGAATTTTAGCCTAATTGAAAATACTACTAGTAGTGTAACTAGTATACACTAATGAAAACAGATATTTAGATACCTTTTGGTTTCCTTGATTGGATTATCTTTTTTTTTTTTTGGTCTCTCTTGCTCGATAAGTTTTTGAACTCACAAAGAGAAGGAAGATTAGAAATAAAAAGAGGTATCTAAAGAAATTCATATTTTTTGGTCATATTTTCGCTCTTTACCTCTTCCATACCACAGAAGGTTTTTTTCTTTTCTGAGCAAAGTTGATTCTTTGTTGTTTTACTGACTAACTCCTCAACTGATGAACTCAAATTATAAATAAATGTTACAAGTTGTGATATTAGCCTTGTGTAGTATCCATTTGTTGTTATTTCTGAATTTCTAGGATACATTTGATTATTAACTGCGTACGCTCAGTTATTCGACAGACATCTCCTGAAGCTTTGTTTCCATGAGATATTACTTGATTCATTTCACCACTCTCCACTCCTCTCCGTCGACTTGTATGCAGGTTACCTTTGTTAATTCCATTTTTTGTGAATAATGCATTTCTTTTCTTGTTAGGTTTTCTTTTTTCATTATTTTTTAAGTTATCTTTTTAGTCACCTCGAGAAGAAAAATCCACAAACTTTGTACAATGACCAAGCCAGAATAGTAATGTTAGCACTCGACCAAATTCTTGCCTTTCAAAAAATGCTGATTTTCCCCCAATAAGTCATTATCTGGAGAATTCAGTTTTAATCTACCAACTCCTCCGACCCTGAAAACATTTTCTTCATAGCTCAGATCTTAGGAAAATAATATGAGTATTGAAATGGGCATTCAAACTACATACAATATGTCATTTTTCTCAGTATTTGTCACTTTAGAGTCAGGTTAAAAATATTTTATTCATTTACATACGCCTCAATAATCCTGAGGATTTTATCAAAGTTTGGCTCTCATTTTCGGGTCGGAGTTGAAGCATGTCAAAACCGAATTTCTGATTGGCTGTAAACCAAGAGCGTAGAATGATGTTGAAATAATTTTCTGGAGTAAATTGTGGGAACACTGGTTAACTGTTCTTTGATCAAGTGAAAGAGTAGTAACATTCTTTGTTATCTTAGCTGCCTCCTCTGATCATTACAAAATTTGGGGATTTTTTTTACTTAAACTGGCTATATAGTGGTTTATTGTGTTATGTATTAAAGTTTAATGTGCATTGTTTGACAAATCTTGTCACTTCTATTGTTTTGTTCATTGTACAGTGCATCGTTTAACTAGTTAAATATAATAGGCATGAAACTGTCTGCAAAAGGAGTACGTAACTCTCCTCCGTAGAATCAGCTCTCACCTTAAAAAACTGTGTCGAAACATCATCAAATGTAGTGCCTACATTATCCTTCAACATCTCAAAATTTTGAAGTTTATTTTTGGTGGCTAGCTTTTAAAAAAATCTGCATCACCCTTTGTCAACTGTCGATGGCTCTCTTGTTTTACAAATTGTACCTCTCGAGTTCTACGACTGAATACTTGATACTGTCTATGGGAGCTGCATCAATTTACTATCACCATATCTTGTGTATTAATTTCTGCATGCAAGACCTTCATTCAGATTCTATATTTCTACAGAATTCTTAACTCGAAATCATACTTATTAACAGCATTTTGAAGTCTCGTTACCCTTGTTGGATGAGGCCAAAATTCTTTCGGGAGCATAATTTTCTTTATGGCATGCAGAAAGTTAATTCATCACTGGCAGTTGATGCCGATTTGTATTTGCTTTGTAGAAAATTTACAGATGGACTTTACTAAGTATTTGAACTCTAATTTCAGAGATCTTGAAGGATTGTAGTCTTGGGTAGAATTCTATGGACTGATTTAGTGACCGAGCCATTTCATGTATTGCCAATGAATTCAGTTGCCCTTAAAAGGTGCAGCTTAGCAATTGATATGAGAGCAGTTCATTAGATCTAGGTGAAACGATCGAATGATGTCACTAAGTCAGTCTATTGGTGTGATCTTCAATCAAATTTTGAAGTTACCTTGTCTCAGTTCACGATTATGGGTGCAGGGGCAGAGCAAAGTACATGTATCGGTCAATTGCCTCATACGAATACATTGTTTGAATGAAGAAGGTCGAACTAGCAATAAAAGACATTTATTTCTTTAGCAATGTGGATTACACAGGATCTAAGCTACTTATGAAACAATTGCCTTACTTGTCAAACATTTACTCCTAAGCTATATAATTCGTTTGACTAATGATTCAACCCCCATGTTGAAGATCACCTAGTAAAAATCTATGCATTTGGCACTGTGACTAATATACTTTTTCACTGGATAATGCGTCGTTCTCAAAAATGTACGCATCAACTTGTTTTGGCTCAAATACAAAATGATGGGTCCATGTGAATATCGCTAACGTGATGTCATATGAAGTTCACCCGTTTTTTGTAAACCAACAAGTATAAAGTGATAAAGATTTTGAGTAATCTCTGGGTACACGTTTTTGAGTTAAAAAATCCTCTTCTTGAATCTTGAAAGAAAATTCTTCATCTCCTATTCCCTCAAACTAATTATCCAAAATAAGATGAAGGCTTGATCTTCACTTGCAATTTAATCTTTAATTTTTCCCGAAATCAGTCATGTTTAAAAATATTTCTTTTTGCCCAATATTTCTGGAGTTTATTTTAGAAATATTATACTTTCTTCAATCCATTGCTCCATCGTAACTTCCATCATAAAATAATTATTATGATGATTGTTTTGAAAACCCTGTCCTTCTAAACCATTCTTAATGAAAGAATAAATTCGTCACAGTGACCACGTAGATTGTGTTTCAAAGATGCATCAGGAAGGACAAAATTAAAAAAAAAAAAACCAATCTGACCAAGATTTACCTTTGCCAATGAAAGCCTTGTTTGTTGTTGACTTGAAATCAATTTTTACTCACTATGTAGAAATGCAGCTAATCTTACAGAGGTTGTGTATTGAAACTTCAAAATGTATTCTTGATAATTTGTGAGCTCAAGGTGTAGTTTTTTTTAATCTTTAAGAGTAATCTACCCCATATGGTAGCAAGAGATTATTTGTGCCACGGCCGTTTTATGTTATCTGAGCTAAAGCTCACTCAGTCTGACTGCAATTATTAACATTTTGACCAACTCTGTCGGAGGTAAATGGGAAAAAGTACTTTTATTGTACTTTGTACAATTGTACTTTTTATTGACCCCCAAAAAACCAATAACATTGCTCTCTGAAGCTCCAAATTTGATCCCAAACGTAGCGCTGAGTAAAATGACGTTATATCAACTAATCATGAGTGACATCTCTCAGCAGTTGTATATATCTCTTTTGCACTTACGAGTGTCCAGTTAGCAAGACTACGATATATTTTCAGCCTTTACTTTTGATGTATCAAAGCTCATTTATAATTTTATACATTTTAGAAGTGTGTTGCTAGAACTTTGATTATAGTTCAAGGTATCTTTTAAAGTATTAAAATAATCACTGATTTTGGAGTCAAATTTCAGCAATATTATGTGGTGGTCATTTTTAGAACTAGTAGGGTGGATCTTCAAAAACGAATTATCATAAAAATTTAGCCTTTTTTTGTTATTATATTCAGCTTATATTGTTTGATACTATTAAACCCTTTAATTCTCAATGGAACAAACAAACACTGAAGCATAATCATTTAATCAAAAATTTTCCTCCTTTCAGGTAGCCCTTTCCTACTTTTATACTTTTATTGCATTTCAATTTATTATATATTTTCCAAAATCTAGTTTATATTCTACCTGTCAGTTGTTTTTACCAAAGTATTGTCATGTTTTTTTATGGTTTTTAAAAAAGTGTACCTATTTTTCTTAAATTATTGTATTGTAAATATACAAGCTTTGAGCAATTTTGAAAGGAGACTCGTTTAAGAATTATTATTTTTTCTTCTTAACTGCGCATAAAAACCTGCGGACAAACAATCAAGCTGTTTTTCAATTGGAAGTTTGATTCATTGTACTCCTTTAATTTCCAAGGCATTTGTGCAGGACAGGTTCAGTAAAGTAATGAGGAAATTTATTGTTTTCAGAACATACGAGAATGCTTCAATTTGTACCTTGTCTAGTTGCATTGTTCGTACTCTTGCAAAGTTTGCATAGAGCCTCCATTAGATATGTAGAGCTTACTTGATGTGATGGTTTTATTATTGCAAAAATCAGTTAAAACTTGATGGGACAAAATTTCCACCGGACAATAAAGTTTTTTCATTATTTAAAGTTCCAGACCTTACTGAAAATCAATAGATGAAATTCACCCATTGTAGTCCAGTCAATCTGGCCCAAAAAAGGGGTCTACTTTGCGAAAATCTGAGGAGAAAAAAGTAAGACGGATTCCTATGTAATTTGGGTCGCTGAATCCGAATCTGATGTTTGCCAACAAAAATTTTGACCGGAAATGGCCGCCATCTTGAAAAAATGGCGGAAAATCACGTTTTTTCCCCAAAATCCCCCAAAATCTCACTTATTTTGGGGTTTTCGACAAAATAAGTTATCTTCACTTTAAAAGTACGTAAAATTTCCTATCAAACGGCTTTTAGATTTTTGAAATCGAACAATTAGGGTAAAAGTTATGGGCGATCGCGTTAGGGGTGGTTTTAGGGGTTGATGAATTTTTCACCAAAATTGCTGCGTAAAAACGCTGTAACGCCGTTGGAAGTGAAACAAAAATTCCGAAAATGGTTTGCATATGTCCCCCTGGGTACCAGTGACTCTCCGCCATGAAGAAATCCCCCACCCCCGCCCCTCCCCCCGCGCCCCTCATTCAATGTGCACTTTTTTCAATTAAATCACACTAATTACAGATGCCGAAAATGTATGCAAAACCCTCATGGATCACTTGGTTTTCCAACTCCCATCACCCCCCTTAATCCCGTTATGACCCCCCTCACCTACCCCTCCCCCGTCAACCCCCTCCCCGCCCCTCCATCCCTCCACCCCAAACCCTTATTAGCCATATAAGAGCCACCGAACCGATTCTGAAAGCAAGATTTTTTTTTTTTATTTTTGTTTTTTTTACAGGCGGCGAAAATCTTTTAAAGACTTCATCTTAGGCAGCTAGGAACTCAAGATGGATGTGTGGGATTTCCACCCACTAAAAACCCCTCCGCTTTGAGTGAGCAAATTGAAAAAAAAGAGCACCGAATGAATGTTGTCTTGAATAGCTGTTTCTCTGTAACATTTTCCATAAATCCGCTCCAACCCGGTAAATTCGGTATTATACTGACTGCTGAAATTACAGAGTGAGAAATCGCGTTGCCTTTTTTTTGGCACTTCGGTTTGCTCTCAACTTTTTTGTTATTTAGAATGATAGTATGAAGTAGGAGCTTCAGAGAATTTGGAATGTCTGATTCTGCGTTCTTAAAAAAATCATGAGATGCAGGATAGTTGTCTGTGTCGTAACCCTTCGTTCTGATATCCTCGAGAATCATTTTTGCAGCAGTTTCCACGATACGTAGCCTTTCAGCGTTTTTATTGCTTAAAACCTGATTTTACCAAGCTTCGTTGAGAATCTTATCACCAAAAACGGGAAAAGATATCACTCATTGGTTTGATTTGGTTATTTTTTTAAGAACGGGGAATCAGACATTCCTGAGTCTCTGAAGCTCCTACTTGATACTATTATTCTAAATAACAAAAAAGTTAAGAGTAAACCGAAGTTCCAAAAAAAAGTCAACGCGATTTCTCACTCTGCAATTTCAGCAGTCAGACCTCGGTCATATAATTCGCCCATCCAAATCGGAGTTTCATTGTATGTGTGCTAAAAATTCAGATCGAAAAAACTGATTGGTGTATTGAATCTCTCGCCTACGTTGCACCGTACCATGAAATTTTGAAATTTGAAACCGCTGCTATTCTGCATGGACCTGTAAAAATCAATTTCGACGCTTTCTTTCAGTTCATATTCGATAATGCGGATTTAAATTGTCAAGACGCTTGATGGAATGAACACCTTCCATGCTATGGGCGGCGTAAGGTGTATCACACCACAATCATCAGTTTACCCTGATTAAGTAATACCTCGTAATTTATCTCAAAATCCGCCGGTAAAATAGCTCGGGCCTCTGGAGTAACACCCGTTGAAATTTTTGAAAAGAAACGCTACGATGGAATGAAAGACGTCAAAATTCTTGATTTGCAGACTGTTAATAAATTGCCTGATCGTTATGAGATCTTAACGCTGGATTTTTTGTGGATTTATGGACATTTGATTAAAATACCGAATTTACCGAGTCTGAGCGGATTTATGGAAAATGTCATAGAGAAAAAGCTATCCCTGGTAAAAATTATCAATAGGAGCTGCGTTATTCAAAATACCTTAGGAATTCTTATAGCTGGATATAAGTAAGTAAGTAAGTAAGTAAGTAAGGCCGGGCTGGCCGGCGAGGCGCCCTCAAGGGGCCAAGGCAACTGGCAACTGCCGTCGTGCACCCCGAAGTTGGACCGTACTCCTTAACTTATCTTCGTACTATTGACACATTGAGTATCAATTATATTCCCGCAAGGCTCAGCGGCCGTCTGATAGCCAACGGAAGGTCTTATCAAAGACTGTGGCAGACGCTGCAGAGCACGGACTTTCGGAGCACGGCCATGCCTCCACCGAGTTGGACTGTGTTGTTGCAATCTACACTGATAGGTAGCGCTGGCAGTCGCGCACACTACGAGTGATTACCGATTTTTCACAACCCAGTCGAACAGTGCAGACGGATTACTTACTGGGTGACTATGTCCCTCCCGCACCCTGTAACCTCGAAGGGTCAGGGTATTGGAGTGGCATAGTCATCCACAGTCACGATGACTGATATTTGAGTGTCCTCAAATATCAGTCACCTCCGGGGATTGAACCCGGGACCTCAGTGTTGGCAGCGAACTGCCTTGACCACTACACCACTGAGGCTGACTTATAGCTGGATATAGAAGACGATAGAAAATTATTTAACTGGCTGTAGAGAGCGAAGAATTTCACACAGCCGGGCTACACGAAGCGATAAAAAATTATACAGCCGGGCTACACGAAGCGATAAAAAAATATAAAGCCGGGCTATGGTTCCTATCGCCAGGCTATACAGTATATAGCCTTGCTGTAGCTTTTTTGCCACGGTCTATAAAAGGCTATAAGAAATTGCATAGTCAGCCACAGAAGCTATAGGAAAACCGACAGCCGTCTGTAGGTCTATAGTATTTTGGAACACAGATCCTACTGCCAATTTTTACCAGGGATTCAAGACAACATTCATTCGGTGCTCTTTTTTTCAATTCGCTCACTCAAAGCGGAGGGGTTTTTAGTGGGTGGAAATCCCACACATCCATCTTGAGTTCCTAGCTGCCTAAGATGAAGTCTTTAAAAGATTTTCGCCGCCTGTGAAAAAAAAAAAAAAAAAAAAAAAAATCTTGCTTTCAGAATCGGTTCGGTGGCTCTTACATGGCTAATAAGGGTTTGGGGTGGAGGGATGGAGGGGCGGGGAGGGGGTTGACGGGGGAGGGGTAGGTGAGGGGGGTCATAACGGGATTAAGGGGGGTGATGGGAGTTGGAAAACCAAGTGATCCATGAGGGTTTTGCATACATTTTCGGCATCTGTAATTAGTGTGATTTAATTGAAAAAAGTGCACATTGAATGAGGGGCGCGGGGGGAGGGGCGGGGGTGGGGGATTTCTTCATGGCGGAGAGTCACTGGTACCCAGGGGGACATATGCAAACCATTTTCGGAATTTTTGTTTCACTTCCAACGGCGTTACAGCGTTTTTACGCAGCAATTTTGGTGAAAAATTCATCAACCCCTAAAACCACCCCTAACGCGATCGCCCATAACTTTTACCCTAATTGTTCGATTTCAAAAATCTAAAAGCCGTTTGATAGGAAATTTTACGTACTTTAAAAGTGAAGATAACTTATTTTGTCGAAAACCCCAAAATAAGTGAGATTTTGGGGGATTTTGGGGGAAAAAACGTGATTTTCCGCCATTTTTTCAAGATGGCGGCCATTTCCGGTCAAAATTTTTGTTGGCAAACATCAGATTCGGATTCAGCGACCCAAATTACATAGGAATCCGTCTTACTTTTTTCTCCTCAGATTTTCGCAAAGTAAAATGCCAGATTGACTGGACTATGAATAATGTGTGTATGTTGGAAAACTAAAATATCTTAGTTGCGCAAATGAAATGCAGCTCCAGTCTGGATCCATTTGTCCACCTCTTCTGGACGTGAATATACTTTGATGTTGATGATAGGAGTCTCGCGGTCCGGAAACATATAAAGAGGAAATGAAACTTGATTGTCGTCCTCGTCAGACGAGACCTGAAATTCAACCATCAAACATTATATTGTGGTGAGCTGCAAGAATTACTGAAAGAAAAGGTGATAATCAGCAGGATAAGGGAAGTTAATGCCAAAAACCTCAAAACTGAGTTATTCTTATCACTACATACATGAATGTTGATGACCAAAGTAGATATAATCAAACTAGAAACACGATGGATAAAAGTTTGTGGTTCTAAGAAAGTAGTTGTGAGGGAAAGCAATGATCTGCCTTGTTCAGTGCTCAAATTGTCTGATGAAAATAAACTTCAAGCCCTCCATTGGCATTTAAATGAACTGAACCACTTACAACCGTTGAAAACTGACGGTGCTTCTTCGTAAATTATCCCGGTGCTTCGCCTACTTGTTGGGAGCCGCAATAAAATCCCAAAAATTATGATAAGGTCTTCGTTACAGAATCAGACAGTATTACATTTTGATGAGCAAAGAGCGAAACCACGTACCACCGTGGGGGGGGGGGGGGGCTGAAAATGTCCGCTTCTTTTACATTTTTCGAAGAGAAACAAGCCAACTTCATAGCTTGAAATTAAAGCAGAATACATTTTGCTAATAGAGAAGAAAAATCAAGGAAGTTTCCAAGAAATTATGTAGAGTTATTTTCCAAAGAAAATATAAAATATGAAACGAAGTGTGCAACGTCACAAACGGAGATACATCATTTCGCATTTTGGCCATCGATTTCTTTTTCTTCAATTTGTAACCCTCACTCCTCACCGAAAGAGGCTAAGTAAACCCAACCACTCTGCAAGGTCAGGATTCAAGCATAACAATACATAATGCCTCATCTTTTTCTCACAAAATATGACATGGAACAAACTAGACTCATTGGAAATATCCAAATTCAACTCATAAATGGACATATTTAAATCAAGAGTAGCTACACATCTCCATTGTGAACTGAGCTCTGGGAACAATAAAGACACATACATGATAAGGGCTCATGACAAAATGGAGAAAGTTTCTTTCGATTAAAATACATCCAAATGAAAGGAAAATTTTCTAATAGGGATTAAAAAATTAAAATTCACCATTTGCCAAAAAACGGAAGTTTACTTTCTAAAATTTTCTGATGATATGGATAAGTATAGGGGCACTTGGGGATTGATAAGACTGAGAAGATCGAAGATGTTTTTATTATTTAAAAAGAAAAAAATTATACTCCCTATCATCAAATATCCCAAAATTTTTCTTTGAGTTCCTTCGGGTACTTTAATCCTCTAGGGCATAAATTAATTTTGGGTTCAGATTCTTGGGGACACAATTCGATGCTGTAGTTTTTGTGAAAACTACAGCATACTGGGGCATAGAGTCCCAAATTTTTCCCTTGAAATTTCAAAATTTAGGTAACCATTTTTTCAAGAAAGAAAATATTTATCAAATTTGCGACATCATGCCACAGAGGTATAGTTCGATTCTTAAAAAAGAAAAGCAAATAAGCTTGTTGTTGCAGATAAATAACAATATGTCATAAAGGGTTCAAAAAGTATCGGACAAATCAGATATCAAAAAATTTATAACATTTGGGGAAAACCTGAGCCCATTTCGCAAAACCCTTTCATAATATCAAAAGAATTGACATAGTATGAATAAATATACCTTGAGGGTCCAAGCAATTGTGACGTCAGGGACAACCATAACTGTTGGCGAGTCAACAGTATTCTCTCTCAGTTGGCGACCATCAAATCTGACACCTTCCAACAGGAGTCCTGTAATTCTCACGGAAATCTCTTTGTCCTTCCTGTCACTTTTAGACCAGCTGTTGTTCAGGATTAATTCGTCAAAAGCTACATTGTAGGTCCTATGACGTGTGCAGAGTAAAACAAGAATTTAAATGATGGCTCCTCATGTCAAAAGAACACTAGAGTCAGTTATGCTGAATTTTAGAGGACAAGTCTTGCTTAGATCTCCTCAGAAACAATGAATCTAATTTCCTTATGTTCAGAAATTATAAAAACTAAATTTGATGCAAGGAATAACCTGTTTTCTGGAAAATTGAGAAAAATTGGCTCCATATTATGGTGGCCTACATGCAATTCAGCCACCAAAAATCTCTCAACGGAGTAATTTTAGTCTAGCTGTCTTTATGAACAGATTGGTTGATGTGCTTGCACATACCGTTATTAAGAGGCATTGTCAATGTGAAGGCACACTTTGATTTGATGCTTCTGATTCCCGATTTCCTGCTGATTTGTTTTCTTTTAAAACAAATTTTATTTAAAACATCTTAGCTACTGCAAAAACTATGCCTTTTATCTATCTGCCATTTTACTGTTCCTCAGATGGGAAAATGCAGATGAATAAGTAGGTATTAATAGATAAAACTCAAATTGTAAGTTTAGACAATGCTAAGGATAAAAAGAAAACTCATATATTTACGAGCCCTTTGTTACAAGGAGAATAAAACATAAAACATGAGTTCCAAGATGTCAGCTGTTTGAAAAAAATCTTATAGATGGTCTGGAAAAAATCACATTGATGAGCAAAAATTTAACAGCTAATATTCATTCCACCTGACTCACCTGGTAGAGTGCTGCCTAAGAACAGTGAAAAACGTGGCTGGATGATAAATATCAGCTAAATCAAAGGGCTGATTTAAAATATCATCGGCTTTCAAAGAGCTAAGCCGAAGGACTGCACTTGCTCTATTTACGACACTCCGAATGTAGCTCATTGGATTTTGAGGGCCGACCCATAGTTGGTGCCAATCATAGGGGACCTGAAAATGAATTCAAGATTTCAATACTTCATCTTTACTCCTCTGTGATTCCACTGTCTAGTTTCAGACTAGCAGATCAGGGCGCCTAGCGACCGGGAAAGTTAGGACGGTGAAATTATTTCGGAGAAGTCAATGTGATAAAACAAGTAACCCAGAGTGCAGAAAAATGCGATTTCTGGCATAACTTTACAGTCCTCAGATGCTGAGCCACTATGCGCACTCTCCTGGTCTGCGGTGAATTTCTACTTCGGAAATTTGAGCTAGCTACTGATTCTTACCGATAGTTTGCGCTGGGTTAGTTAGTTAGTTAGTTAATTTTATTTAACGACGATCAGCATCTAGGCTTGTTTATTTTTGTGTTTCTTCTGATATATATATTAAGCCGCTGACTCAGTGCACTAGAGTACTCTGCGACTCCGAATCATTATGGAAACCAATCTTGTGACTTTTTTTCTGATTTGGAACAAAAAGTCGGGGTGAATCAGGGAAAGTCAGAGAGACGGAAAATCCAAGGATCAGAGGAAACCTAGAAAGTCGGGGAGAAGAAGAGGAACATTTTGCTGGACACCCTGCAGTTGATACGTCAAACCTATGAGGTAAACAACTGGGCTTACTTTAAGATAAACAAAAAAAGATGGTTGCCCTGGCTTCGTAAATTTACAGAATCATTTGCAGAAAAAAAGAGAGAAGTTTACAAAATTTGAAGAAATGAAAACAGAATTTGTCTGGAAAAAGAGGACATTGAATAAAACGCTACACACCCTCTGTCCACGGATCAAGCTTTTATTTCGTTGAATTTTGTCATTCTCTTTGTGTTGCAAATGGTTCTTTTGTCTCATGGGCAGGGACAATAATTGTCTTCATGTTAAATGAGACTCAAAGTATGCCCAAATTTTTAACATGATTTATCACTTCAAACTTCACATCTGAACCTAGGATGATCACTTCAAGAGTAATTAAAAAGCTTGGTGTATTTTTGATCGATAACTTTACAAATTTCTTCAAACTTTGTGCGTTACTAGGTATTCAGGTAACAAAATGCCTGACCAAAAAGTGTCAAAAAGGTAGAGACAATGCATTGCATGATACTTGTATGACCCCGTGACTGCTTCCAAAATCATTCAAGACCCCTTTAGATCTAAAATCAACTGATTGAAATTACCTTTAAGTTGGCTAAAGTCTCAGCCAGGGATTCAGTACGAGCCGAAGGCTGACTCACACCTCTAATGACACGACTAAGACTCGCTAAACTTTTATGTATCTCGTGGATGAGCATAATGCCGTACTCCAATTCATTAAAAAAGAATTCCTCAATAAGTGGTAGTTGGCCCTTAGGACTGTTCGTTGGTTTCATCTGCAAAAATCCAAGTCCCTAGAACAAAATAAAAATAGACAGATTTATATTTTTTTTTGGTTTTTGACTACCCAGAGATGATTTTAAAAAACGCTTTCCAGCCAAAGTGGAACCGAAAAGGTAGATTTTTACTGGCAAATCCAAGGAAAAAAGAGGGTGGGTGAATATGGTTTTTTTTGAGGAAGTACAGATACAACTGAAGCGTGCATCATTCAACAAATTAGAGAATTGTAACTAGCATTGTAGCAAGGAAGCAAAAGGTAACCTTATGAGCATTCTGCAATTTTTATCGAAAAGAAATCCATCCTTCATTGTTGTTGTTTTTAAAGGGCCTGTAAAAACTTTACAACACTGTATAGTTTTTAGTTGCCTAGTGATTCTCCCTGCTGTTCTGTATATGCTGTTAATATATAAAAAGTTACTGCGATCCAGTTTGGTTTCCTCCGGTATTTGAGATTATTTATTTACTGATTAGTTTAGCTATTGAAAATAGCTCCATTTGGTGACCTCGACGTGATTATATACTCGAAATCTCTAGTCAAAGTGAAAAATAATAAGGAATTAGAGTGAAGATGAAATGTTTGTAATTGAGATAACCTAAAAAAAAATAAGAGAGTAAAAGTAGACGTTGCGTTTAACACTTTGACAAGAGCATTTCTTACTAATTTATTATTGAGGATGCAGTGAGCGGTTTTCGCCTCCATCCGATAATAATATGAATGCAGTGAGCGGTTTTCGCCTCCATTCGATAATAATATGAATGCAGTGAGCGGTTTTCGCCTCCATTCGATAATAATATGAATGCAGTGAGCGGTTTTCGCCTCCATTCGATAATAATATAAATGCAGTAAGCGATATTGTCGCATACAAACTGAGAGCTTAAAAGCTACATCATAGAGAATGTAGTGAGCGATATTTTTCGCCTCCATTCCCGATGTGAACTCATGAATTAAGCTTGGATAGAAATAAGATTGCAGTGAGCGATATTTTCGCCTCCATTCTTATCCTTGCAATACTTGTGTAAGACCTGGGCCTAGGCTTCTCATTCGATCGGACAGAGGCGGTGTCTCGACACGAACGAAAATTCTAAAATAAAAAAAAAAAACGCATTGCTAGGTACATTGTTGCCAGGCAAGCTTGATGATGGATTAATGTCATTTAGACTGCACAATTTGATAATTTAAAATTGTGTAAATCCATTTATTGATTTGTAATGCCGTTGAAAGCGGTAAAGTGCGGTTCTTAAAAAATAATAATGAAGAAATCAAGAACTGTCAAGGCATCGAAAGCTTCGCGAATCAGCCCAACGCTTCCCAATACTGATCATCATGAAAAGTTGAATGGATTATTAACCTCAAAAGAACAATTGGAGCGTCAGCTGTTGAATTTTAAGAAATCTGTGGAAGGTGATGTTTCCTCACTTTCAGCAATAAAAGCGCGGTATGATGAATCCGCGGCATTGTTGCCACATTATTTCAAAATTTTGCGTGAAATAAAAAGCATTGATATGCTATATGGAAATAATAGTCATGTTGATGAAGACAACTTTGATAAGTTTGAAAGCACTTACTATGAAACTGTTGGAAAAGCTAAAGAATTGTTGGAGACGCAACCAAGTGTGTTTCCAGTAGCCAAACCTACAACGGCTTTGAAAACTAAATTAAAACCACCAGAATTACCGACCTTTTTTGGAGCTTATGAGCAATGGCCTTCGTTTTTCCAAATGTTCAATTCTTTAGTTCATTCAAACATGAACTTAACGGAGATCATCAAATTTCATTATTTACGGTCGTCTTTATCAGGAAAAGCCCTCTCTTTGATCAGAAGCATCGACTTCACGGAAGCAAATTATTTAGTTGCGATTCAAACTTTGAGAGATGAATTCGAAAATAAGAAGATAATAATACGCAATCATTGCGAAGCGATAGTCAATCTTGGTTTCCCCACATGTATTTGTAAGAAAAAGGAAACATTAACAGCAAAAGATTTAGAAAATATACACAACAAAATCAATCAGGCGGTACAATCACTGAATGCTTTGAAGGTGGATACTACCTCTTGGGACCCACTAGTGGTTCATTTAGCAACTGCAAAATTCGATCAAAGCACACTGACGGAATGGGAAAAGGTGGTGCCTACAAAAGATCACCCAAGGCTTCAAGAGCTGCTTGAGTTTTTAAAGAAACGTTCATTTTTACTTGAGTCGGTAGAGCGCAGAAAGTCGCAGTCAATTCCGAGGGACTAAGATCCAGATCTTCCGCAGATCTAATTTCGAGAGGAACTGCTGAAAACTTGAAACTTTCAACAACTTGGTGGAACGGACCAGAAAACATGACACAGCTACATGACAGAATGGAAATTCGACCCTCCCAATTCTCCTCATCATGGTGGACTTTGGGAGTCAGCAATAAAAATATTCAAATCGCAATTGTATAAAGTAATAAGAGCAAGAATAATAGGAAAACCTCTTTTTTAATAGGAAGACCTCTCACATCTTATCCTGATAACACACCCGATGTTTTGGAAACTAGCAAGAATACAAAAACTTCACCCAGGATCAGATGGCATCACAAGAGTAGTTACATTGAAAACAGCAACATCCACACTAGTGAGAGCCATCACTGAAGTTTGTGTATTACCGTTAAGTGATAACTAAGTTTTTACAGGGCCTATTGCAAACTTCAGCTGGAGCAAAAAAGAGAGTATTTCTTGTGGAAAACGGCTCAAAAATCACGATAAGCACATTGAGAAAGTCTGAAATATACTCCTAACTCCGCGATTTGCGTAAAAAATATGGGTAAAATATGCATAGGATATGCGATTTTTAAAGCTTCTTGTTTCGGAAACGATACTAGGGCACAAGTGAACACTTTGTAAGAGGAGTCATTCCATCCAACCTTTGCGCGCTAGGATACTACAAAATATTCAACAAGGCTGATGCTTCCGCGCTCAAATCGTGAGGAAGCACCATGGCCTTCCTTCATCAACGCAAGGAAAATGTAAACATAAACACGCTGGTTGATAAAATCCTGTCTCGTCACGTTTGTTTTGACAGGTTAGTGTCGGCCATGTTGAATATTGCGCAGCATCCTAGGGCGCAAGGGGTGGATGGAACCACTCCTCTTACGAAATGTTCACCTGTGCCATAGTGTCGTTGCTGAAGCAGGAAGCTTTAAAAAACGCATATTGTGAAGTTATGAGTGTTTTTCAGACTTTTCCAAAGCTTTCATCATGATTTTTGAGCACCTTTCTATAGAAAACAACTCTCATTTTTGCTCTAGGCAACTACAGTTTGCAACAGGCCCTTTTTCAATGAAAATTGTGGTCAATTTACAATGAAGGATTAACTACCTTTAATCTTTATACCCTAGACTCATTTTTTGATGGGGCTGACTTTATTGAAACTGGGGCCTCCTTGAGCATCATTCGATATCAACAACTCAGAATTTTGATACATTTTACACAGAAAGATAATTATTTTTCAAAAAATTATTCCGAGTAGTAAACATAATATTTTTAGGTAAGTTTGTATCATCTTATACCTGATTTAACTTCTTCCATAGGTTTAAGATGGGTGAAAGCTGAGTTTTCCAATCCTCTTGGCTGACACCAATCTGCTTTGCTCTCCTTGTCAGACCTAGAACATTTTTTAAACAGTTGCAACAATTAAGGGCCAATTAAAAAAAGGGAAATAAGAGAATTCTTTCAACTATAGCTGGAAAATTGAATCCTTATAATGACTGGATGAGACCTTCACAATTGTGACCAATGGAGACTTTCTCGTGAAAAAATAAAACACTGGATAGGGTAGGAGTGGAAGCATCGCAAGACATGATTTCTCATCAAAAAATCTTGAAAAATATTGGATGTATTAAAAATTTTCTGGGTCAAATCAGAAGAGAAAATAAAGTTCATATTTTTTTCTTATGTTTGTTGATGGGATTCTCACCTCTCATTGAAATTGTACATAAATAAATAAAGATATGAAACAAAAAAAGGACATTATTAGACAGTTGGAGACTTCAGTGTAATCTAGTTGCAGGTGACTGTTTACGCAAATAACAATGCTTAATGTCCAGTTTTCTTTTGTTCAAAATTAAACATTCTTTAGGGGCCGAACTTCAGATTATGATTCATTGATCAGTGTATCATTCCGAATATCAAGCTGTGAAGAGTTACGTTTTTGTGACTGACCTTTCAATTGATTAATGACCTCTGTGCTTCTGATTTTTTGCCACGATCGATCAATGGTTACAGGCAGACCAAACATCTCTGGATCATCAGTGTCGGGTAATTTTTTCAAAACAGCAATGTAGTCCTAGAGAAGAGATTAATAACTGCTAGAGCGTGTGATGAAACAGTTTCATAAGATAACTTGGAAAAAGACTGTCTCTACTTGGGAACATTTATGACCTGGCTGAGTGAGGTTTAAGTGTACAGGTCTGCAAGCCCGTAAATTGTTGACACCTGCAATAGTAGCGTATCTCTCTTGGCTATTGCACCTTGTGCTTTAATGCTGACCACATTTATTTCAACAACACTCCTTCAGAGTGCACCAAAGTTGCTAGAGAAGCTTTACTAAGTTCCTGAACAGAAAGTATTTTTCATTTTTAAAAACCAAAGATTTTTACATTTTTGTGTAAGGGCTGTATTTATGTCGCAGGCTAAAGGTCAAATCCGGCATTTAGGCAAATGCCTAGGCAAATAGAAAAGAAATGGTAAAAATCATTGAAATTCGTCGATTGCCTAGGCATTTGCGCAAATGCCTGAAGATTTGACCAAATGCCGAAGGCTGATTAGGCAAATAGTAAACTCCAGCCCGGCTCACAAAGTAGCTGAAACTGCAACGTCGAGCTCAGAGCCTGCTCAGAAAATATGTCGTCTTGAAGCACCAAGCTCCAGCCCGGCTCACAAAGTAGCTGAAACTGCAACGTCGAGCTCCGAGCCTACTCAGAACGTGTGTGGTGATCAACCTCAATGCTCCTCTTGTCAAAAGCCTGGTAGCTTAAAAAAATGCAGCTCTTGCGATAATTCATGTCATCAAGAGTGTGGTAATGAAGACGGCGACCAACCATTTGTTTGTAAGTATTGTCATGGCGAGGCAGAAATACGCACAACAAGAGCGGAAGCCCATCTACGACAAAAAGTTGCAGCTCAAAAAATGACAGAAAGAAGTTCGAAATTATTCACACCTTTGAAAGTGGAAGATACAATTATTTTGAACATTTCAAAATTTGATCGTGGTCCGTTGGACCCAAAAAACATCGAAGGAATTGTTCTTGACGTCCGCAATAATGTTTACCAAATTGGAACACCCGCAGGTGTCATCAAAAATTGGTGTTCGCGGGAAGAATTAAAACAAGTAGAGGCAATAAAATTTGAAATATCTCAGGTTCCGAGGGATAAGCTAGTGTCGGTCCGAAAGCAGTTTCTGGCGTTTCGTTATTTGAAGGGCAAGGCTTTGTCAAGTGTAATTGCCAAGCCAGTAAAAATCAATGTGCGACCAAACGATGTTCTTGCTTCAAAAATCAGAGAAAATGTTCCAGCAAGTGCCACCAACCCATCGCGTGCTCGAACAAGTAACGCTACTGCCTCATTCTTTTTAAGGTACAGACTTTCTTTTTTTTCTTTTTTTCTTTGGCCGTGGTTTTTTGGATTATTGCAAATTGACTTTTTCTCAGATTTTGACTATTTGCCTGAAAAGGAACATCATTTGCCTTTTTGCCTAACGTGCCCTCGGCATTTACGCAAATGCCTAGGCTTTTATGTAATTGCCTCGTCATTTAGTCAAATGCCTAGGCAAATAGCCAATCTACGTTTTCGATTAAACTTGACCATTTGCCTAGGCATTTGCCTAAACGCCGGATTTGACCTTTAGCCTGCGACATTTATATAACCAGTTTTGAAGACATGGTTTTTCCATGAAGTTATAAAAGGTTTGAGAAGCCATCTCTAGCTGGAAATTCAAAACGTGAACTAACCACCTTGTCCAGTTCAATTCTTAATAGGAATGTTCCAGCTCTCACAAAACACGACAAAAGTAAGATACGTTCATTTTTTGGTTCTTTTGGGTGTAAAAATATTTCTTTATAGTGGAAAACTAATTTTATCTCGACCTGAAAGAATCGTTCTCCGGAAAAATGTGGGTCCTGGAACAAATGTCCCTTTTCCCTTGAATAGTTACCAATGATTTGGAAATAGAGTGCCACAATCCTGCTAAGTAAAATTTAAGTTTATATCGACGGTGAAAGTCGGCAATCACATAACTCGTTTGCGGTGTCTGAAAATCTCCGCCTCTACGTCATTTTTTTAAAGGAGAACAAATTGATATTATTCCTTGAAGTTTTTGCAGAATTTTCTTCGTATTGAGAAGAAAAATCATGACAGTTTTAAAGAATTGCCGTTGAGTAGTTTTCCATTTAAAAAATAAAGTATGACAGGAAGTCTGCGACGTCGCAAACAGAGTTATGTGATTGCCGACTTTCACCGTCGATATGTGTCATGAACCAGTTTCTTATGGTGGCATTTTTTATAGAAACAAAAAGGTGAACTCAACATCATTAATATATGATGGCAAACTTTACTAACGAAATGAAAAGCAATAACTTTTTCTTTCATTCATAAACGGAGAAACACCAAGTACTGACGCTGATTGGAACCAGAAGCACATATACGAATAATCGTAAACCATGAAAATCTGACCAGGCAAAATTCAGATAGGCAAAATATCAAGAGAGAGTCATCCTGAAACAAACTGATCCTTGATCAGTGACAGACTGCTCCGCATCAAAAACTGGAAAGCAGTTATTTTGACAATGATTGCGTACTTCCTCTTTTTTGAGAGTTCATTTTTAACATTATAAGGAGCTTTTTCCCTAGAGTGTATCAAGAGCAGAATAATATCTTAGAATAAAAATAGTGCTAGTGAAGAGTAATTACATACTGCTATATTAGAGCTGGCTGGAATGGAGAAGTATGGAAGTCTCTTGAAGACTGGGTTACTCCTCAAATCAGAGGATCGAAAATATGATTTCAAGTAGGATGATAAAATGCGGAGATCATAAACATTATCAATTCGAGCTCCATAAATACTATCCAGACAAAGGCCCCTTAAATACTCCCATTTCAGTCCTTGACTTTCATCTGGAGGAAAAAAAAGAAGATCAACCATGAGAAAATGAGTATAACTGATAAATGCTACATTCCGAGTTTCCATAATTTTTTCATTTTCCAATTCCTTGACTTTCCTTTGACTCCAAAATTTTTTAATTCCCTGACTTTCCCTGATCTTTGAACAAAACATCCACTTAGACTTTTTTCTTTTTATAATCACATTGACTTCTACTAAACGCTGCTGTAGCAAAATTCCCTGACTTTCCTGGTTTACCAGACCACGGAATACTGAGTACATTCTATGTTCTCAAACTCTGACTTTGAAATCATTTCATCCAAAAATCAGCAATAGTTGCACTCAAGAAACCACAAACATCTTGGATGTATGAGCTAGAAAAATTCTGTTTAAAATTGCTGTCACGTAAAAATTAGCTAAAATAAATGAAAGAGGCTCTTGAAAGATCTTAATAAGTGTATTCGTTTTCCCAAAATGTCCTTCTCAGCTCTGAGATACATTGGAAAACCTTTATGGTAGATAAGGACACTTAGCGCTTCTGGTTTTGGATTGTAACTGTAATAGAGTTACTCATACAAGGAAATGACATTGAGACACTTCAACTCTGTCTCCAACAACTATTGGGATATCTCTCATTCAAAAGCTATCCTTTGTCACATAGTTACGTAAAGTAAGAAAATTAGAGAAATAGCTCCAACCAACTGTTTCTGATGAAGTGAAAATAAGGAATTAAAGGAAAATAAAAATTTGAGAGATGTACCTCCTTGGATTCTTTTGTGAAGGAAGTTGACAGCAGTTAGGAGATCAGCATCTTTGAATTCATAATGAGAGACCCAACCTTGTGGAATGTATGTTCGCCTTTCTTGTACAACTGCATGAAACCACGCCAAAATAAACATGGCTGCAGCATGCTCCTGATTTCTTGGCCTCACATGAAGCCATGAGTTAAATGTCTGCAGCAAATTCCTCTTTACACCAGGCGGAGCCTATGAACAAGAAGTAACTTTTAATTTTGAAGCGGTTTTAGATCTTATATATAAAAAAAAAGTAAGAAATGTAGGGAGAACAGGGGAAAACCCTAACTTCAAGGATAGGTAAATATTACACATATTAACTGTTGAAATTTACAAATTAGGATACTTTCTTTCCATAAGTTCGTGTCTAAAACCATCATTAAATATTAAATTATTTCTAAAATTTCTAATAAAACAATGGTTTTTTGTTAAATTGATTATGAGATTTACATGGTAGTAGTGTAAATTATTAAGCAAAGCTACAGATGATTTTTTCACGTAAAATATACCTTTTTCATTGATAAATACATCGAGTTCTGATGCAAACTTGAAGGAACACCATAGAAAAAAGATTACAAAGGTCCACAGATATTTATTTTTTTTAGCACTGGTAGTACTGAAATGATTAATAATGGTAAATTTACCTCATATGCTACTTTCAGACTAGCTCGTGCTAGAAAAATTGGAAAGTTTGGATGTGGTTCTGACGTTAGCCACAGACGGAAATCTGGATGCGGCTCTAATTGTCTCAACTCTTTCTCCAAGATAGGAAGCCAAGATATCATAAGATGAAGATTCTTCAGGACAAGCCAAAGCCCATTCTTAGCTGCATCAAGTAAACTTTTTACAGCTGTTTCAGTTTGTCCTTGCCCTAAAACGATCTGAAATAAAAAAAATAATAATCATAAGAACCTATTTAGATTTATTTATTGAGTATACTTACACCCAGTGTGATTGAGCTAATATTGAACTTGCACGGTGCCTTGGATGGAGAAGTAAAGGAGCCATTCAAGCATAATGCAAGGGAGTTTTAGGGTGAGAGAAAGCCTCAAGGCTACCTGACGAATTTAAAAAAAAAAGTATGACAGGAAGTCTCCGACGTAGCAAACCAAGATACATTGTCAGATAGTTTCACCATCCATTTGTATTATAAGCTTCTACGTAATTTTTCAACATTGAAATTGAATAAAACAGTTTACAATACCTCTTGATAGCGACTCATCGACATGATAGAGGATGCCAGGTCTCTAAGTGTAGATGAAGGATCTGAACCAGGTGAAATGATGAACAAAATTGGGTCTAAATTATTCGACTCAGCAAGCAATGAGTTCAAGCTGAACATTGGTGGAGAGAGAACCTGTAACTCTGTTAACAGAGAAAAAAGAAGGAGACCTGTGAGTCTGTCAATCAGTATATACAAAATAGAAATAGGAATATGAATTGAGACCTCACCTGCTAGCGATAAGTCATTATACTTACATTCCAAAGCCAACGACTGGTCTTGCTTAAACACATAGGGGACATTTGTAGGATTGGAGTTAGGAGAGGAGCGGAACTTCAAGATGTACCGAAAGTTCCGCGGGGATAAGGAAGTGTTGAAGATTAGCTCGGCGACTATGCCACCAGACCCCCACTGCTCATACACCAGCTCATATGCGGTAATATGGTTGACATGAATAAACTCATTAAGTGAGCTCAAGGGACACCATATTCCAGCCAATACCCGGACCACCCGACACTGGCCCACCAAACCAACCATTGTTTAAAAAAATTCACTAGTAACAAATGCATAACATCTGTCAGCAAGTATAGACAAAATTTTAAAAAATCACTATTCAGGAACACAGGTTAAACCTCAGGAATATAAAGGGCCATGTGTCTGATTGAGACACCAATCTACTAATTATTTTTCTTTACATTCGAAACCTGCTGATTGGATCACAATCCTTGTTGGCAAAAGCGAGTTGAAAGAAGAAACCTTGTGAAGAACATGTGTAGAAGCAAAATCCTCATTGTAACAGTAATAAGAAGGTAGAAACTACTGAGGAAAGATTGACCATGCATTTAACAAATTTTATTAGAAAATCAGAAAAAAGTTGCGTAGTTTTCAAAACATGTTCGAGACAGGGCAAAAGTGTAGAATTTCCTGATTTTACAATTTTTTAGATTCCAGGTAAAAAACCCTCCAAGAGGATATCAGAAGTTTTCATGTGGATGCTCTGTAACTTTGAGCAAGAACTCTCTAATTTTCACTTATAATATAAAAAGGGTTAAGATTTGTATTTTTACCTAAAGTTTGAAGGGCAAAGCTGGTTAAGGTGGAGTGAAGCTTATCTGGTCTTAATGCTTGGACAATTAACAAGAATTGGACGTCTGACACTGATATCTGTACAATGGGGAGGAACTTTGATGACATCCCCTTTTGTCATGAATTCTCGCCACAATGCCTCCTCTTCTAATCGCAGAGTTGAATACAAATTGGGGAGAGTGTTCTGTAAAAAAAACATAAATAATTAAAACAACTTGGGATTTCCATTACCATAATATACCTGGAAGGGAGAGAAGTTTTTCAGGGTGGGTGCACAGCCTGCACTTCTAGTCATTAGCTTTGATCACTAGTGATCAAAGCTAAATAGTCATGTTCAGAAACAAATATATTCCTTTGGTGAGCTTAAAAGGAACTTTATCCATAATTTTTCTACGTTTCAGCTGGCAAAATGATGTGCGCATTTCCATTCAAAGGCGGCAAGAAATCACTCATCATCTGCATGGGATTGAATAAACACTGGCCCATGCCGGCTTCCAATTTAAATTTCCCGCTTTTTCAGTGATGAGAAGGCAGTCTCCACGGTTGCCATGATGATGTTATTAATAATAACTAGCACCGGTAATGACCTTGAAAGTTTGACAGCAGCGCAAGACTATGCAAATGTAAACAACCCAAAAAGTAACCTAGAAAGTTTCGTATTATGAGAAATGCAAAGTGAGATGCAATCAGCGCAAAAATCAGTGATCGTGGTCGCGATGTTGTTTGGAAAAGTCATGAAATAGAATCTTTCATTGTTAGAGGGCAAAAAATTATGTAGTCCTCCATTTATCCTTCCTCCGTCATATGCTTTTAACTACAGATTTGAGTTTGTGTCAGTAAATATGGATATCAGCAGGTAGTGAATAGATCTATTGATAAGATTTCTCCTTTTCTTTTGGTCCCTTTTAATTTATAAATTCTTTTTTCCATCTCATCGAAAATTTAGATTTACTTCGGTGATCAAATTTAAGAAGCACATGTTCCAGTGCCTGTTCAACAAGCTTGTTGAAAGTGGTGTGAGGATAAACTAATACATTAGAGAAAGTTGTGCTCGGAAGTCTTAAATTGGGAGTCGTACTTTGGTTCTAGGCATGAAATTTATTTTCTCTAAAAGTTTAACAAATTTTTGATGACAGCAGAAATAATTTCTCCTCGTCATCAACATTTCAGCTAAGAGATATGGTATTCTAACTTTCTCTTTTTCGTTGTCGCTTGACAAAATACTTGGTCAATAAAATTTGTAATGCCTATTAATCTTTCTTTTTTCTTTCGACAAATTTCAAAACATCCACTCAATCAGCTTACTCAGATACAAGCATAGATGATATTATGTGGTACTGAAAGTCGATAAAAAAAAAGAAAATAAAGCTATCAAAATCAGGAAACCCGGTACGGCACCAACATGTAAAAACTGTTCATGTTTCAGGTGAAACATTTTCTAGAAAAGACTACTTGAACATCATTGAACATGAGTGATCTATTTTCAAAGAAATTTATAAAAAATCGAGGGCTACTCCTTCACAGAGGCGCACAGACTCAGCCTCAACGGTTTTCAATACTCCCTTCGAAGATACATCTTTTCGGCATAATGACACCACTTGTGCATTTATTTGCTCAGCTTAGGTAACTGAAGTTGATGATGAAAAAACAAATTTTATGTATTCATGTATGATTTGATGATTTTTTATTGAATTTTAAACAAAATTTTGATATTTTTCATTTTAAATCTCTTATCCCACTTCTATCAGTGCTTTTACTCACGCTTTTGGATCCTTGGTTTCAAGAATCTCTTAAGCTTTGCCTAAATTGGACGTATTTCTATCAAACAGAACTATGTGCAGGTGGGAAATATGGGGTCTGCTCATTAGTGCTCGGGCCATAAGAATGAATGGGAAATAAACAGCGCCAGTGACAAAGCCGCCGTCGCAACTCCTCATAGTGATGACACTGTTCACAACGCTCTAGACACATGCCCATGGCTCATACACTTTGCACATAGTTCGTTTGACAGAATGTTAAATCCTGCTTCCAATTCAGCAAACGGAATTGTGAACCAACTGAATGCGGCACCCATGAGCTATGGGCATGTGTCTAAAGCGTTGTGAACAGGGCTCATGAGTTAATGACCACTACGAGGAGCCACGACGACGGCTTCGTCACTGGCACTTTATATTTCCCATTCATTCTTATAACCCGAGTCCTAACGAGCAGACCCCATCTTTACCACCTGCACATGGTTCTGTTTGATCGAAATACATCCAACTATGAAACCGTTTTAACTGAGAAAATGTAATTCAAGAGTATGTTTCGCTTCTTGATTATTTTTTCATGTTCTTAAAGAATGCCCCGCAAACGCATGAAAGGTTGCTTAATTGCTTATCATGGGTACATTTTGTTTCAGGATGCTCGCTCCATTGACTCGCTCCTGGCTTGCCACCATCACTCCCCAAATTCCATCTTCTTTTAAAATGATCCACCGTACTCAAAGCAGTTTGCAGAAAAAGGTTGATCCTGTGCAAGAGACAGCATTGCTGGAGGAATGCATACTGGTTGATGAAAATGACCGAGCATTGGGCAGTTCAACCAAAGAAGCCTGCCACCGTGTTGTTAACAATTCCATACCACTTCATCGTGCTTTCAGTGTATTTTTATTTAATTCAAAGAACGAGATGTTGGTTCAACAAAGGTCTGCAACCAAAATCACCTTTCCAAACCACTACACCAATGCTTGCTGCAGCCATCCGCTGTTCGAGGTGAGAATGTTAATATCAGTATTCTCTTCAGCTTAGAGGTCAATGACATCAAGTAAAAGTAGTTTTAGAAACAAGTTTCACTATAAGTTTTTGACACAGTAAAAAAAAATTCACAAAATACAATCTCGGGGCTTTCCTCTTAGGATGATAGAGATGCAACGAGGTATGAACAAAACGGCCAAAAATGCCTCGAGGACACTTGGCATGATGAGGTATCTCCCAAAACGCTGAACTCTGGTCCTGGTTTTTCATAAGCGTAAAGTTGTATCGTTGTCATTAATGAAGTGAAAACCTTTGACATTCATGACATTACCAGCGAAAAGCATGACTTTGACAAATGATTTGAACTGTAGAAAATGCAAAATTAACAAAAAAAGGACTTGGGATTTATTCCATGAAAAAATGAAAACATTTTGCACTGGAGTCTACATCTACTGTTCTATCAAATGAATTACTTTGCTTATAGACACATCCTGTTTTATTTCTCCAAGTATTAGAATTTTCTTGTTGCCAATGATCTATGATCTAACCCCTCTCTCAAAATGAGACTAACCTCCTAAATGAGATCTAATCTCTTACATGAGATCTAATTCTTAATGAGATCTCTTTTAAATGGAATCTACTGTTCTATCAAATGTATTACTTTGCTTGTAGGCACATCCTGTTTTTATTTCTTCACATTTTAAAAATTGTTTTTGCTAGTAATCTATGAGGTTGAGATGTGCAAAGACAAATGTCTCTCTTTAAATGAGATTCAATTCAATTTAATTTTATTCTTTTCAAATACACATAATTTCATTACAGAGTAGGCTCCGTCCCCCACCAAGAGCTACCAAGACTAAAAGTCTGCCGAAAAAACAGGCTTGATGACGAGTAATCCTAACCACACATTATTTACAAAGGTGAGGGAGATGCTAAGGATTCAATAATTCATGAAAAAGTATTATCCTAGGGGAGGGGAAAAAAACCTACGAACAACTGAAATTTGAAACGATTTTTTCCTCTTTCAATTGACAGATCCCTGCAGAACAAGAAGAAAAAAACGCATTGGGTGTGAAATTGGCTGCTCAACGTAGGCTGGGTTTTGAGCTGGGCGTTCCTGCTGAAGAATGCAAGCCTGAGTACTTCGACTACCTGACAAGGATCCACTATTTTTCGGTAGGAGATGGAACGTGGGGTGAACATGAAATAGACTACATATTGTTTTTAAAGCGGGACGTTACGCTCTCTCCCAATTCAGATGAAGTGCAAGATGTTCGATACGTGAAGAAAGATGAGCTAGATCGATTTCTGGCCGAGCTCAAGTTTCCTGTCACTCCGTGGTTTGAGCTTGTGTGCAAGAACACACTACGGAAATGGTGGGCTGGACTCGACAATGTGGGGCAGTTTAAAGATGAAGGGACCATACTTCGATATTAAGTAACCTTGTCTCCATGTTTGGAAAATCTGACAACAAGTATTAATGAAGGAAAAAACGTCAGCACCCATGAATGTACTCCGGAACATCTCACAGTAGAGATGATATTTCTGCCCCACTATGGAAATGAGCAGAATGTGTGAAAGTTGTAACCTATCAACCCGAATGTTTTAAAGAATAAGATACATGTAGTTAAAAAGCTGCACGGAGAGTTCTGGAGCAGATGAAAGACTTATTCATAAAAAGTCATGCAATGCACATAGGTGCCACTTCCTTCTTTCTCCTGTAAAGTTCATAAGTCTATTCCTGTCACATTGGACCGCGTTAAACAGAAAGGAACCAGGCCACATCAGCTATTGCAATTTGGCAATTCAATTTTTTACATGAAAACGGTTGTGCGGATTTTTGTGCAAATTTCAGCAAATTTTCTCCATAGTACGAGGCAAATTCCTTAAAATTTTCAAAGAAATCCACAGAAACGTTCTCTCGTAAAAAATTAAATTGCCCAGTTAAATTTGGCAATAGCTGATAAGGCTTGGTTCCTTTCTGTTAAACGCGGTCCATTTGTTTCTTTCTTGTAGCACATGCAAGTAAAATACATGTTTTTAAATTAACAACCAAATCCAGTCTGATTCTCCGACACTGACTGAATTAAGTCACTGTTAAAAATTCAACATTCATCTAGCGATCAATGGTATCAGGATTGATCGCTACTCCGTATTCTTCATTTTTACTAAAGTTAAATGGAACAACAGAATCTTGGCATTGAAGTAATTTTAAATTTTGTATTCATTCTTTATTATTTTTATACCAGTGCATTCATTGAATGTTACATGAAATATTCTCAAATTTTATACTAATAGATTTCCTAACAAATGTAATTAATGATATTCGAAAAAGCCTGCTAATGAATTCGTTACACAGGTGTTATCATGTAAAATCTGTGCTGAAAATGAGCAATTATATTTGTAATTGAAGAGGGAACTCGTGGTTCGCAAAGTGGCAAATTTGAATTTAATTGTAAATTTGATAGAAACTAACGAAAAGAACAAGAAAAATGCTTACATTATCTTAGCAGAATTGAATGTACATTCATAGGATCTATCCCTTGGATAAGGTATCGTTTCTGTTCTGAGATACATTTTTTTCCTACATCACGACCACATCGCTTTGCTCACTCCTCTTTGTCAACGGCTTACTAAACAGTCAGAGAAACTGTAGCTACTGTACCAAAATTGGCATTAATGGATTGCCCGTACCCTAAACTATATGTGCCTAAAGTTTCGTATCGATTCGCCAATTTTTAAAGCCACACGACCATTTTTCCGGGCGTGGGATTTCCACTGAATACCTCTATGAGCGGGGTATCATCGTGATCTAGAAGATGACGCGAGACCCGAGCGCCCCGGCCAGCAGATAGCGATCCGACTGATAACAGCCCCTCTTTGTACATCGAATGCACTGATCACTAGCTGCAATCAGTAAATGCAGATTTCCGTGTTAATCAAGATGTCAACAGTGGCACCTACAAATAATAACACGCAGAATAATATTAATAATATTAGTGTGTGTCAGAGGATTTCTCTTTCTTTTTCGCGAAGTTAGTTCGTGTTGTTCGTCTATATTCGTTGATGATATTTTCGCAATGTCCGAGAGTGGTAGTAACATTGTAAATAATGATAGATTAAAGCGTCATAAAAGTAAAAAAATAAACAGGTAAACACAGGTAACAGGTAACAGGGTACCTTAGAAGGAGCTACTTAAAGCACCTTCCTCCTGTTCAAATATTTGACTGTTTCCGGGAGTGATTTTAAGAAAAGACATAATTTAGTGATCTTTACTAAAGGAGGAAAACAGAGAAAGTATTGATTGACAGATAAAACTTGTGATCGATGTTTTGAGTGTTTTGACTGCTCTGTATTTAGGGCATATTTTTGCTATTGATCATTTTGATAAAAGTAATAATCTAGACAAGAAATTCATCAAAAGTTATACTGGTAGCTTTAAGAAGTTCTCAAAAGCTTTAAAAATTTGTAAGTTGTCTGACCCTAAGCCAGTCATGATAAGTTCAATGTTGAGCAGTTCAGATTTACCAGATAGGTTTCTACTAACACAAAAATCATCTGTTTTGTAGCAACAGGTGTTGCGGCAGTCTGAAAAATTGTGCCTGGTGATGATTCTCATCAGGATTGTGGTCGTCAATGTCTTTATTAATGGCCTCCACCTGGTCTCCCTTGAACTGTGCTTAGAGAAAAGTGTCTGGAAAGTGCTTATGGAAAGTTTAATTAGCTGATATGATCCAAGATCTTGAGGCCATGTCTTGATAGTTATTTATGTGCCTTAATTCATGTATAGTATTACCATTTTGGCAAGTCAGATTAAGTTTTTTATTATTATTTCTTTATTTTCGTGCTCCTCATTGAATGCATCAACCGTTTGATGCAATTATATTTGTTAAATTATTTTTAGTTTTTTTTTTATTTATTCCATGAAGAATTACACATATTATTAGTGCCATCTACATTGTGTGTGCTTTTTATCAGATTTTTATCCTCTTTTATTTCTCATTGTCCCTAGTGCGTTCATTATTAGATTTGCTTCAATAATAATGTTACATAGGGGGGTGTTATGAAAATATTTTGGCCTAAAAATGTTGAGTCAAACCACGCTAAGACGGGACAGTTTGAAGTTAGAAATTCAAAAGTGTTATTTTGAAAGGGAAAAAAAATTGAAGTTTTCAAATGATAAGTATGAGGCACAAGTATTAGGTAACAGTCATGTATTAGGATGCATAAAATACCTGAAGAATGAAGACATCAAATGCACGATCCTTGTCAATCCACTGAGGCACAACGTCATTCACCTTAGCAGTATCAATTTTTAAATCACCAACAGCTTGACCAATGAGCAATTCCCATTCCTGCACAGAGGAAGATCAGATGTCACTTTCATACTTAATAAAAAAATATAATACTAGATATGATGCCATTAGAATTGTACAAAAACGGATGGAGTGTCTCTTTTAGGTTTTTCTTTTTTTTTCTGTTAGGAAAAACTGATCATTCTAAAAGCATGGCAGTTCTTTAATTTTTGTTAAAATCAGGTAAGAGCTGAGGAGAATGTATTCTTGAAAATATTCAAAGCACAATGCACCAATTTAAAAAAAAAAGAAGAAGAAGAAATATTGCAATCACAGACAGATTTCTAGTCTAATTCAAGCGCTGGGTGCAGAATGGGCATTTCTTGGTTGCGGTGTCGCAAAAGCTCCACTAACGTTTCATCCGTTATGATTAAAGCAAATGTATGTAAATCGTTGTGACTTTTACTGAGTATTTTTGATGATTTTACAATGCTGAAAACGTAGAATTTCAGAAAATTTATCCAATGGTTTCCTTTCTTAAGGATAAATTAGCACAGGAGATTTTAAAACACCACTATCTAGAAATGCCCTTCCTGCAACGTCTCAATTGAGTCCTTGTGTATTGCTTTGCATTGTTCAATTATAGAGGCAGTACACGTTAGGCAATACAAAAGAATGAGCCTCGCGTTAAAACTTCAAGAATCAAGTTTTTGGGATAATTGCACAGTTTAGATTTGGACAGTTCACACGGTCTTAAGTTGTCGAAATAAAATCAAAAGTTGGCCCAGTTTTGTGTTGAAAATCATTGTAAAGGGTTTTCTATAGAATTGAAATTCAAAAATATTGTGTGGAAAGTTTGGCTTAAGTTAAGGGAATGGCAAGGGACCTAAGACACTACTTTCATTGGTTTTAGGTTAAATTTTTGAAATTGACCTGACTGAAATATCTCTGGGATATGCAGATTAGATATTTACAACAACAAAAATTCCTAAGAATTGAAAAATTGGACCCAGAATTAATTTTGGGGATTGTTGAAAATTTTACGAAATCACTTAGGTTTCTTTCCCCCATTTTATCACAGAAATATACCAATATAAATGACACATCCCAGTAAGATTTCAGTTTAGAACTGAATTTTGATGCACGATGGCAAAATCGCCATCTTCCTGTTCTGTCTAAACAACTTGTACATTATATTGTAAGCTGTTTTTAATTTCCATAAAACTTAGCACTTTCTGAACTGCAACTGATTTGAGCTACTAAAAATATAGAATTTTTGGCCACAGTGAGTGTTTACTTACATTAGGTAAAAAAAGCTGAGGAAATACGTTGCGAACCAAATGCAAGGCAAAGGTCAATCTGTCTGCCTTGAAAAGACATCGGCTCATGAAATTATACACAGCATGAAGAAATGCCATGAACTTTCCTTTCCTGTCCACGGATCCAATTTCCTTAGTCAAATAGACAAGAAAAATTAGCGCCAAATTACATCGAGTCTTACATAATGAGAGTCATAGTCCAATTCCTCATTGACTGGATTGCAATTCAATTGAAGAAAGAAGATGCCTTTAATTTTCTTTGAGATAACTTTACTCTTTTTTCCAGTAACTTAAGAAATTATTCAAGGAAATATATATGTATTACCTCCATGAGGAAAAAAGTCCTAATTGTGTTGGAGCAAATATTTCATGTAAGAAATTTTTGTTAAGTTTCAAGTTCCATTTTGATCTAAGAGAGAGGATATACCAGCTGCTAAATATCAATTTGTTTTATTTTCATGATCTCAATTTTCAAACCTCAAAAATGGCAGATCAAAACCTAGAACATTTTCCCTTAAAACCACATTTAGTCAACTGTAGACGTCACAGCATCATTCTTTCCGTTTGGTTTGATATTTTTGGGCGGATATTGTGAGAGTGTTTGTAGAACACTCCTCTAATGACACTAATATCAAAATTTTGAGCTTTCCTGCATTTAGGTCCTTTTTTCAAACAAATTTTTTGGTCAAGAGCTAATTTAAAACTTCTTCAATGATGTTTTTCAACTGTAAGTGTCCAAAAAATGTTGTCAAAGGCTAGATTTTTCAAGAGTATATACTTTCTTTACTTTAATTCAATGATGTATGGACTAAACTTTAACAATCTGCCAAAATTTCAGGATAGAAACCCCATTTTCTGAAGTTGCCTAGCATGTTAAATTTCAAAAGTGATTGAATAAACAGAGACTCACTTGGAAAGTAGAAGAGAGGGTCTTCTCAAACAGGCTTGTGAAAGTTGCAACTGACATTTGGTAAAAAACATTCATGAGCTTTAAGGAATCTAAAGCAAAATATAAATTTGCTGCGGCATCAATCAGAGCTTGATATGCATTGCATTCTTGCGTCAGTGCTGATTGAAGCTGTTCACATTTGGTCAAGGAAATACTGATACCTTCGCTGCTCCTCTTTGTGTTGTTCAGTGAATCTATCAGCTCCTTAAAAATCAATTTAAAAAGAAGAAGAAAGGAAGTATATTAGATTATATTTGTATGCCAACATAAATCCGCAGGGCATATCATGTCGAGATTTTGGATACAAATGTATCCTTCAGAGTTACTTTTTCTTTAATTTTTGGAGGGGGGCAGACAATGAACAATCATGTAAAACACCATTCAGGTACACTCACAAATTGGAGATAATCTCCCATGGAGACTTCAATACAGTTAAAAGGGGGAAAAAAAACTTGTAAAATGATAGTTCTCACTGGGTTCAGTCGATTGTAGGTTTTTGAGGAATTTTTCATGTACCTTCGCCATATGGGAATTTTTTAATAAAGTTTTGGTTTTGGGATTTTTTACATCGGTTAAAATTTTTGGGCGGTAGATGCATTTCAACGCCTTTCACAAATCTGCACACAAACGTACAATGACAAACTAAGCTAAAGACAAGTATAAATGACAGTACAAACCTTATTATTCAGAATGTTCCCTTGTGAGTTGGCCAGTTCTTTTAGAACATTTTCTTGCAACTCATGTAGTTGTAATTTTAGAGTTTCAGCATTTTTGAGCAATTCGTTGTGTTTCACCTCAAGTTCAGGTTTCTCAATTTTCAAAGCACAGCTCAGCAACTGAAAAAATGGAAGGAATCAAATTGCGCACTGAGTAAATACTTCCAGCTTCATATAGCTCAGCTCATTAGACTGAACTAAAAGTTACTCCTATGTTACAGAACTTAGCTATTTTCCATGACTTAAAGAATCAGAGTGGACAAAATTAAGAGAAAAGAAAGTACCTGCTGAGTTAGGCCAGCTTTTGTGAGAGAAAAGTTGATGGAGATCACTGATGCTTTTTGACTCGGTGGCAGTGTGCATTCTTGACAAGACAAGATGAGGCGAAACTTGTCGTTAAAATCGACAACTTTTTCTCCAATTAATATCAGCTTCCTGGAGCCTGAAACAATTTTGCGGGAAAATCAATTTCCATCCTTTCTATTAGAGTTATATGAAATGTGAAAAGCTGAAAAACAACAGTGAAATGCCAAGCTCATAGCATTTTGTTTTGATTTATCATTATTTTACATTTTTAGCCCAGGACACTCAAAACGATGAAAAGTCTGGCATGACTTACTTTTATTCCTGAGGAAATGATTTTTTCAGCTAAATTGTGATTTCAAAATTACTTATTTTACTTTCCAGAATTCAGCAGTTGTATCTAATGAGCATTGCCCATGGAGCAGACCCAATTTGCCGATTCAATTGAAAGCATTGTTCTCCACCTTGCTCTATACTCCAAAAAGACAAGTCGAAGTCTGCTTTCTTCGTTCCTTCTTAAACAGTAGAATTTCAGTTGATGTACATCAACGACCATAAATTGCAAGTGCACCACTCTTCTAAATTGGTCATGACGGGTAGCAGCCTAGAGAGCTCTGCCCTCAGTTCGGTCCCTGGATTATGTTGGTGGCAAGAGATTACAAAAAAATATGCATGCAAAAGAAATTTCAAAAGCGAACAATATTCGTACCTTGGAACAAGAAATTTCCTCTGAGTATAGGAACGAGAATAGGACAGATGTTGCTAACTTCAGGTATTATTAGAACTTTACCAAATCTGAAAAAGACGGAAACCCACGTTAAAGTCATTCTTCTTTGGATCATATTATAAAACAAAATCTTAAAAATAAAATCACCTTTCTCAGAGAGTCGGTGCATTATTCTTAAACTTAGTACAAACAGCGTTGCAGAAAGACAAAGGAAACATTTCAGAATTGTGTATTTTGAATTATTAACAATAACATTCACTTAATTCTTGACATTTTCTCATTTCACAATTGTTGGCAATCACTATGGTTCCCTCAAAACATTTGACACTACCCTTCATACAGTCACTCCTTTTTGTCTCATAGTCCTTTTTGTGATGATGATACTTCAGTTAGTTTCGAGTTTACATGATAAGTGGTTCTGCTACCGCTTTAACTTTTCCTTTTCCATTTCGGACCATTAATAGTTGAAAGAACCTTAGTTCCCTGAGAAAAATTAGTTAGAGAAGCGATTGCTGGTAAGTTAGATCAATAAGTTAATTTTCCATAAAAAATGCTCTCTGGTATCCCAACAATAAGCTTTAAGCACTTAAATTTTGTGCCAAAAAAAGGTCTAAGTTTATCAACATTATAACCATTTACTTTAAAGCCCCAATTATGACAGTAAAATTGTGACACATTCTGTACCAACGAGAGTATTTTTGCACATTAAACCAGAAAGACATGCTAAAAGAGGACTTGCCATTCAAAGCATTGAGACGGATTTTGGGGTGACTTTTCCAAAAATACACTAAAAACTCTAAAATTCAAGTCTTTTTTTGCCATTTACTTTCAATTTTACTATCAGATTGTGAACATCAACCCCCTCTTGATTGAAAGCAGTTACAATCAGTATCAGACATAAATTCACTGCTGTTAGCCTCATGAGCCTGAAGTGATGCCACAAAAACATCTTTGTGTTGATTTTATGAGCTTGACACGGCGCACTTGTTGATTCCTTTTTCTCTTAAAAGTATCTTTTGCGAGCTGTGAGCTTCAGGAACTTTGTGACTTTGGTTAGGTTTTAAATATTCGAGTAATATTCACAAAAAAAAAAATTGAAAACAGTCCTCTAAGACACTGTGCCGATAACTTGAAATGGATTTTCTCAAAGCGTAAGTTCCTTTTTCCAGGAATGGTCATTAGTTACCTCCGCTGCATGAAATTAATTATTACCTAATTGCTAATTCAAGAGTAGTCAGGAATCTGGGGTCACTTTGGGTTGCTACTTCCACTGAACTGTCGGTCGGGTGCTTTTTTAACCAGTTTGTAGCCATTGATGTTGGGTCGATGACAAAAGGCGTTAGGTTTAGCTATAGGCACGGAGAAAAAGTTGAAATTAAAAAAAATGTGGAACACTGAGCAAGAACTTAGTGACAAATAAACAGTTATGTGACTCACTCATTTAAACTTCATTGGATAGGGACGACACATTGTGCCGCAATAGAGTCAATTAGTTTTTCCTCATGTCGTAGTTAGAAGCAACAAGATGGACATGTATTCTTGAGGCAAGAAACCTCAATTTTATAAGATTATGTACGTATCAAATCTCAGTTTGATGATGTAGGCCAATTTAAAAAAACGAAAAATCAAAAAAGGTGAAAAACCAAATTTTCTACCTCTCTCTTTCACACCCACTAAATTTCCGAAGTTTGTGACCTCATGCACAGATCTGAGTCTGGTTAAATTGACCCCTTCCTGTCTCTTTTCCTCTTTAGTTTGAAAAAACAGGCATGAAAAAAAGGAAAGAGTTAATGAGAGGAAGAGATAGCACAACTACAAAAAGGAAGAAATATGAATGATAACTGAAGAATGGGAAATCGGGCTTGAAAACAGGATTGAATTAAAATTGGAAACAGAAAGGTGACCTTTGATTTCAGTGTTAGTATAAGCTGAGAGGATAAGAGGCACATAACATATCTGCTGGTGACAAAATGAAAACATTACATGACTAAGTTGTTTCTCTGGATGAAAATATTCAAAACTACACTGAATTGTCTGTGCCTACAGAATCATCAGACTTAACAAAGCAAAAAAAAATGATTATTACCAATACTATATTTGATATTCACATGTTGGTACATTGTACAAAAATTATCATCCTAACCCAGACTATCACAAAATAATCCATTGATAAAAATTTAAGAGAAAAAGAGAACATGATTTACCTCGGAGCTCATTTCCAGCAACTGTAACAGACCGAACAGAAAATATTAGTACTCAATTACAACATATTATGGAGCGGACTGGTATGCTTCAGTCCCGAAAGAATAAAAACTCCTAAATTCACCTAATTTGAATGTGTATTTAAAATGATGATTTTAGGAAATTAGATTTTCAACTTAGAATTTTAAATCAAGAATTTAGGTATTCTGATTTTAGGAAATCAATCCTTGAAAATCAATTTAATTGTTGGCAACTTCTGACCTTGAAAACATTATCTTAACAGAAAATTTCTAAAACCAGTTAAAGAAGTATTGCACTTCAAACTAAATTCATGTATTTAGATCGACAGAGTGATGGTGATTTTGCCCCTGTGCCTTAAAATTCAGTATGAGACTGAAATTCTCTTTATAGTGGGAAAAAGTTCATTTGAGCACAATTTCCTCTCAAGAAGATATGCTGTTTGGTGCTACACTTGGTGGAATTCTCCGAGCTTGGAAGCAGCAAATCTGGAGGCTGCTCTACACTGATGATAGTTTCAATTAGACCCAAAACGCGTCTGCAATTGCCCTCATGGTTGGTTGTAACTACTGTTGCACCTAACAGCATACCTTTTTGAGAGGAAATTGTGCTTAAATGAAATTTTTCCTTCTACCATGAGAAGTTCAGTTTTATTCTGAATTTTAACACACATTGCTAAAATCAACAACACTGTCTACACGACTTGTGCTTCAATTTGAATACATTTTGCAATTAGGAACTATAAATTCCGGCCCGATTTAAAAACAACGTATGTGCCATTAGTTTCCCTATGCACATAAGTGTTTTTTCAGATGAGCCAGAATTTATAGCTCCAAATTGCGAAATGCAGTCCAATTGATAGTGATGTTTGCTTTTAGTGATAGTCTGTTTTTAGTGAACTGATACATGCTTGATTGCCTCACCTTCAAAATTATAAATGCATTTTCACATGAAAGTTGATCCGAGGAAAGTCCTTCGGATACCCACTGAGACTGTTCACATTCTGACTTCATGAACCGAACGAAAGAGAACTCTTCAACGTTCAACATTTTTTGCCACTGCTGTACAGTCTGCCTAAAAATAAAATATAAAAAATTTTAGAGCATCAAAAAAAGGAGTAGGGGTTTGTTTCACTCACGAACTTAGTGAATGACAAAACCCAACCATCAATCCAGATTTCTGACAAAGCAGTTTAAATTTATGTAGAATAGTCTGCCGAAAGGGAGGAAAATCAGGGAAGTTTTCGAGAAATAACCTTGACTAGTTTTCCAAAGAAAAAATAAAGTATGATGGGAAGTCTGCAACATTGAAAACCAAGATGCATGGTTCCGCACTTTGGCCATCAATAAATACGCTCAACAAGTTGTTTGTGCAATTTCATTGATGAAAAATCTGTTCAGTTGGCTGTATCTCTTAAGAGTGACAATTCCACGACTTTAGTATGACTGTTTAGTGCTTTAAAAAAAAGGGCATCAAGCAGCCTGTTGCTAAAAAATGTTGGAAATTATTGAATGTATGTTTATCATTTTTAAAGTTATGAAAATTATGTTCTGAAACTTACTGGCGAAAATCTTGAGAGCAAGAAGGTAAGTAAACAATGAAAGCAGCAGCAAGTAAAGAATGAACATTCAGGGTTTCCACTTGCAATCCTAGTTCACTTAACTGAAAACAAAAAGTAATGGGATGATTTGAGGTGCACAACATTTTTTGATCGAGGGTAAATTTTGAGCTTGCTCCTGAACCCGCTCCAGGCTTAAACCACCACCTGCAAAAACTGAATTTCATACGCTTACCCTACCAGTGACATAGATGAGTAATACAAGAATGGGCCCATTGCAAACTTTTGCTAGAGCAAAAATAAGAGTTGTTCCTTATAGATTTTGTCTCAAAAATCATGATGAGCGCATCGGCAAACTCTGAGATACATTCTTAACTTTACAATCTGCGTGAGAAATTTGCGTTTTCTTTAAGCTTCCCGCTTCAAAAAGGATACTACGGCAAAGGTGAACATTTTGTTAGAGGAGCCGTTCCATTCAATCCCTGCTCAACATGGCCGATGCTTCCATGCGCAAGTTGAGGAGAGCAAGAGGTCAATCAAGGGGGATATCTATCAACGCGAGAAAAATGTGAATGTAAACACACCGATTGTTATCATGTGGTTAGAATCATCGTCCTGTTACATGTGTTTTGGCGAATTGTCGTCGGCTATGTTGAATATTGCGTGGTATCCTTGGGAGCAGGGGTTGGATGGAATTACTCCTCTCATGAAATGCTCACCTGTGCCATGGTATCGTTTTAGAAGCGGGAAGCTCGAAAAAACGCAAGTTCCTCATACAAATTGTAAAGTAAGGAGTGCGTTTCAGACTTTGTCGATGCGCTCATTGTAATTTTTGAGACACTTTCTATGAGTAACAACTGTTATTTTTGCTGTAGGAAAAGTCTGCAACAGGCTCATTGCATGTGTTTAAATGAGCAGAAGAGGAGCTTCAGATGGCCGCTATTTTCAAAATTTTAAAAGTAGGGTTTTTTGTTAGCTCTTAGGCAGTTAGGCTTACTCCAACATCTGTACCGCTTTTAGGACCAATCTCATAAAACTTCATGCTTTCATACTGAGCAAAAATTTTACTGCCACAGACATCCTTGCAAACATTTTCAATATGATAGGTACAATAAAGTCAGCAATAAAGGACTTAAAAAAATATAACCAACTGGTGTAAAATGTAAGGACTATGAAGTATGTTTGGGCAGTTTCTTTATATTCAAGGATATTTGAAAACTTGAAAATCTGAATGGTAAATCAAGAAAGTATTCGTGAAGAATTTTTAGAGCATGATAAACCCTGAATACAATAAGTACCATTTTAAAGTAATAATAACATTTGGTATTAGAGGCGAAGATAATGAATTATCAACAATATTAACCTGTTCCTTCCACCGTAAATATTCCTCATCTAATTTCATGACAAGTCCCTCAGCAGCAGCAAGTGTCTCCTTGGCCTTGTTCAAGCTGATTTCAATCTCCACCGCCTCTTTTGTATTGGTATTCAATTGCTCTTTCAGATCAACAACTCTTTTATCAACATCATCAAGACCCATGCTCAATTCACCGATTTGTTCTTCAGCTAATATTAATTTCCTGTGATTATAAAAAGCAATAGCCATTTTAAGAGAGATGAGAGACAGAGGTTTTGCGCATAGTCCATCAAGAAAATGATTACTTATGAGAAAAATGATCTCACACTTTAACTATAATACCCATCATTATTACCAGCAAATGGTACTCTCATGACACCTTGCAAAGTTCCAAATTTTGAGTGTTGAGCCTGATACCACTTGGTTGAGAGCTGTTTAAAAATGCATTTTAACAATTAGGAGGGTAAGGTTTTGCGTTTGCTTGCATGATTAAAATGATAGGTGCATCTAGAGCATCAAAAGAAAGCTTCAGAAGAAACGCTATTGTAATTAACACAATAGAAATACTTTTTCCCTTTTAACAGGAAGGTCTAAACAATCGGCAAGAAGAGTGTAAAACGACGATTTAAAATTTTCAGCAATTCAAAATTATAAGATATTTACGGCTTATGTAGCAGAGAAAGCAATCTCCAAAAATAAAGGGTGGAAAGAAAATTTAATTAATCAAAAACCCTCAGATAAATGTTAAATGGTGCAGGGATTTTTCAAAGTTAGGCTAAACTTTTAATGAAAGATTTTTTATTAAGAGATGTTTTTTTTTTGAAAAATTTGAAAAGGAGGACAAATGACTAATATTCGTAAAAATCTATAAAAACCCAATTCCATGATGAAATCTTTTTTGTAGCTTACTGTTGAAGTTTGTTTTGTTCCCGCTCCAAAGGTCGAATTTTCTCCAAAATTTGAGAGTACTTAACATTTGCTGTGACCCACGTGGCGAGGGGTGCGGCTGCAGCTGAGGCTCGAAGCGCTGTCTTTGCTTCAAAAGAGTCTTTCCTTACCTGCAAAAGTTGCTCAACTGATGCGCGGTTGTCCGCATTGATCTTCCTGGCATCAAAATAACTGAAAACAAAAGCACATTCCATATTATCTATTCGTAGACCTCTCTGCTCGAGATATGAACACAATTTACAAAGTGCTTAACGAAAATATAAAAATTGAAGTTGAAGAAAGAGACACAGGTAATACAAAGATGGGAAATATTTGAATTTTAAAAGAAAAAGTTATTACTTAAAAATGCTGAGTACTAAAGTCCCCTTCTCTTCACTGGACACATGGATTTAAGGCTGTGCCAAGGTTCTCGATAGCAGTTGAAAAATATAGTTTTGAGAAAAAGCTATTTATGATTTCCATCTGACATATTCAGGGCTTAAATTTATAAGATTAAGATGCAACTGTTCGTCCTCCATTGTTCATAAATTCATTTAGGATATGCATGAGGATTCGGGAGAACATTCTCCGTCAGCAACTTAAATTCTGATTTTCTAACCCAAATTAACAATAAATATTTCTCTAAAATATGCGATATTGAGCACAAAAATCTCTTTTTTTGTGGAAGGTGACAATTTGGACTCAACTATCATTGTTTTTTTTTTTTTTTTTTTTTTTTTTTTTTTAAATTTGTCCTTGTCAGCCTCAATGAGCCCCGGTGCACAGAGGCCATTTCTTCAGGAAAATTATTTTTGTAAAAGTTGGGTGGAAAAGTTGGAATGCAACAGTAGACTACTGTTAGAAACTGTGGATAATCTTCAGTCCTGAACAAGGCAGATGTAAACTATCTGCAGCTTTTACTTATGACTCCTTTTTATGAACTGCAAACTTCCAACTTTCCATCGTAAGTCCAATTTATATGACTGGATGTGGTTTACTTTTTGAACCTGATAGTCACATTTTCCAAAAATGCAATTTTGCCTCATCTGAGTCAAATAGTCGGGCTTAAATTGCGTACCGAATATCTTCTTTAATTCCTCGCTTTGCAAGAAAAGACTTCATTGAATTCCACGATGTGTCTTGAATGCCCATGAGCCTTAAAACACCTTCCAAAATATCCCTGATGACATCTGGTGGTGCGCGCAGGGACCTGATTTCTGACAGAGACTCCGATTTGATGTTGCCGACGGCAGCTTGAGCTGCTTTAATCAAAGGCTCCACTTCTGCCAATTCTGCATCAATTGCTCTTTTCCTGATTGACAAAAATAAATGTGCATTAATTACAACATAATACTGATTAATTTAGTTGTTTATGAATCGGAATAAAAAAAGACAAATGTTCAATAAAATAAAAGATACAAAATTAGTATCCCTTTCTCTATCTTGATGGGATTGTTTTACTTTGTGTTCTGTAACTGAGTTAACACCTGTTTGAATAAAATAAAATTAAAAATGATAGAAAAAAAAATCAATAAAAAGCTCGAGGCTAGTTTTAGCCACCAAAATCATGAAACATCTGCTGTGTTTTTTCTTATAGTTTCCTTCTTGAAAAAAATATCGGAAAGACACCAAAATACAACCTTTCTGACAGAGCTGCGTTTTCTCTTTCAAACTCTTCTTTCAAGGTTTCCATTTCTCCTTTTTGTGTGTTGGCAGATTTCATCGTATTTGTAATCATTTCTAAGGCAAGTGTTGCTTTACTTTGTTTCTCTGCAAGCTTGGTTTCTTGTTCTGTTGCTTCACTTTTCAGTTTGGCCACAATATCACGCGCTTCCGTTAATTTTGAAACACCTGTCTAAGGAGAAAATACTCATTGAAAGCATTAGACTTTAAGATTAGATTCAGGATGAGGGAAAATAATGACTTTACTTGGGGAGTTTTTCATGGATAGAAAAATAAAACATTTTTCAATGTTCACTAAAAATGGAATCCTACTGATTATTTCAAGGTTACAAAACCTTGACAGGGTAGAGGCCTCATTCAGAATAACACAAACCATCAGTTCCTCATGAATCATTTAATGATTATTGATGGCTTCAAAATTGTTATAGAACAGACTGAAGACAACATGGAAATTTCCATGCTCAGTTTTCTTTTCTGATTAAAAAAATAAAATTAAGAGGTGAAAGCTACAACTTTTTGAATGGAGACATGTTGACAAGTTCAGTCATAGATTAATAAAACTAAAAAATACTTAGAAAATAAATTAGCCCTCAGATCCATTTGTACTATATGAAATCGTCCAATATACAGCTTATCAATTCAAGGTTCTACTTAAAGAATCATTATTCTACATTAAGTAAATGGTTAAAGTAGTGATAGCTGAAGACAATTATTTCTTACTTGTAATCTCCGTTGCTTGGAGATGATTTGTTTGTAAGAAGATTTAAAGAGATGCCAGTAGGAGTTCACGAGCGCAATGTACTGTTTCAGTGTGGCATCGGTCCACTTTTGTGCTTGTTCATGAATTTTCACGAAAACCGAGATTATTTCATCACAGATGGCTGAGACTGTCACTTCATTCTCCAACAAGGTCTCATTTTCGATTTCTACCTTCATTTTCCTAGATAAATATGAGATGTACATTAAAATCAGCATCAAACACGGAAAGTTTCTGCAAATTAGATCATCCACAAGAGACAGAACATCAGTTCCTGGCAGTAAATTTTGAAGGGAAGCAATTTTTGCCTCGTTCAGTAAAAAATTAATATGTGCTTGATTTATAACTGAAATCATTCTCTAGTATCCTATGTATATGTAATAAGTTACAAGCAGTCTATAGTGAACAGTTGTACAAACAGAGGGCACAAACTTGTATTTCAATCTGATAATTGTGAGCCCTGAATTGGCAGACGAAACCTTTGATTCCTTGTCCAAGAAACTACATTTTTAGGACTGCAAACTTCAAACCCTTACGACTCCAGCAAGGTTTGGAATATTCCGGTGTTCCTTGGCTAACATTTATTTAAAACATTCCACTGAATAACAGAATCAGGAATTTTGAATTTTTCGGCTCTTGAGATCTCTGTTCTCATAAACAGTCTTGAATTGGTTTTTCACTGTTTGAAATTGTAAAGCGCCTCTTGTATACATTTTTAGTTATTATCTGCTCTCACTTCCGCAGGAACATGCAAAATTTTTGCTGGACCTTCATTCCTGATGATGATGTTATTCAGCTGAAGTGCAGCGATAACAACTGCTTGCTTCATAAACGGCTCAAATTGAATATGTTAAAAAGCTTTTACTATGCATTTTCTTTTAGGCAGGAATTTTTGGGTGTGAAAAGAAAGAGGGAATAACTTGCGACCAAAGAGGATACAAAATAAAGACAAATTTCTTGAACTGACCGAGATAAGGAGTCTTCTGCCATCATTCTCATCGTCTGCAATGACCAGTCAAGAGTCCAAATTACAGTGCAGTGCTTGTACAATGCTGGATTTTGAGCACAATGTGAGGTGAAGTCAGTGTGTAAAGGATCCAATATCAAGATCATATGAAGATTGTTGTGGGTATCTGAGAAGGATATGAAACTTGATCAAACTTCGTACAATCTTAGAATGTTCTTGGGAAATTCACATTTTGAGAATGCTTTGATCTCTTCAAATAATTGAAAACATCATTCTGAAGAGACACCAAAAAACGGCCATGATTTAAATACTGGCAACATTATAAATTAGAATATCAATCTTAGAATATCAAATCATAAACTTATCTTGTTTCCTTTTAATTTTTTTAAGTCTTATCTTTCAAAACTCAGAAAACGACTGACTTCAAACAATTCTGCCTTTTCCTTGAATTTTTCATGTCTGCTCTCAGGCAAACATTGCAACAACAAGATCCAACAAGCAAAGATCCAAAAAATTTGCAAAGGGAATGAGATTTTTGAGAAAAATCCACAGCTTCATTCCTTCTTTCTTAATAATATTTTTCTAAAATTAGTTCATGTATGAAATACCGATTTTCTTGTACTCTTACTTTCAAAGAACAGTTCAATGGAGCTTTTTCCTACGGTCTCAGCGGAGTCTTTCAAAGGGGAAGCCAAATTTTCTAGTTCGTCAACTTGAAACAGACCAGGAATCTGGAGGAAAATTTAATGGTTTTACATAATAATAAACAATTACTTAATACCTGGAAATAAAAGAACAAAATAGAACTATTGTGAGGAGACGCCCAATTTTCCCAGACAATTCATCATTAGAGGGGGAAATTGGCAACGTCAGGAGGAGCACCAACTTTAGGGAAAACGCTGATGTCCGCTGGGAAATGTGCATGCGCGCCGCCGGCCAACCCGAGGGTAGGGAGCTGGGCCACTTGCTCGAGGAAAGTCAGTCTTCGCAACACGGTCGTCTTGTGCATGTGCTTGGGGCTCCGGCCTGCACATGCGGGTCATTGACGAGCTGATAAGTCAGACGAACGACTCCGGTTCGCTTTTCAGCACCGTCCATCTTTTTTGAGTCTTTTTTCCCCCTTAGCTATCCTTTCAGTCTTGTCAAGTTCTTTCAACTGATAGAATAGCCAATTCAGAAAATATATTGAAATTCAGTCAAAGACAGACTCTTTCTCTCTTTATTGACTACGTCTTTCATTTTTGGGAGGGTCAACAACAGCCCCCCAAAGAGCACCCACTGTTGTGTTATGTAGGTGGTCTGCACGAGATCCCTCTCCATAGAGAGACCACGGGCGACCATTGTCAGACGCAATAGTCCCCCTGGAGCCTTGTGACGTCAGCTCGAGATATCTCTATTTAGAGACGTCCTGTCGGCTCATATCACGCCGCTCCAGCTACGTCCCCTTATCAACCCGTACTCAGGGTTATCACACCATCAAAAGAGACAGAAAATAAAAAATAAAAACTAGAGAGAGCAAGATCAATTTCTGTGCTTTTCTGCAGTCTCTACAGATAGGCCTTCAATTTTTAATTGAAGTTATTCTCCTTTATTCATTTCAGTGACATTTCCATTTGGATCCACCCTCAGTCGTGAAGACTGACATAGAAAGCACAAAAAAAGAGACAAGAAAGAATCATTTACACATACTCCGTGCAAACCATGATACTTGCAAAAACTTCTTTCGTCATGGCTTTTGATTATTATCACTTGGTTCAAAAAAACGTAAACTTCCAAAAATTTTATGAGATAAAAACTTTATAAACTAAAGAAATAATTCATACTACTGATTATTCATAATTAACAATCATGCATTATTTGGAAGACTTAAAATGGGAACTGAAGCAGAAATTTCTTAAGGAACACTAACCTCACCGAATGAAAGGAAACTATTAATCATATCCATGATTTCTGGAAATATTAGATTGTGATCTTCTAAAATGAGGAATATTTGCTCATTTTCAATTCCTGCTTGCTGCATTACCTAAAAATAATTAGTAATACTTAAGTGTGTATGAAGAGGGGAAAAATAGAATTAAAAGTCACAAAATTATCCTTATCTAGTATAATCCTCTGCTATCAACAGTAAAAAGTCGTTGCAAAGGTCGCTTGCTTTAACATTTATGGATTTTTTTGTGGTAAAATGTTCGCAAAACATATTGTCATCGTGTTTAATATGTTGTAACTACCCCTGAGCCCCGCATCAATAAGGATGGCCATGGCGCCGAAGCACTTCTGATTTAATCAAAAGTACAAGAGTGAGTTTCAACGCGTTTTTCATTAGTATTAAATTACAATTGTATGGCTCAAAACCCTTTGAATCTAAAGGAAGAAAAAACTTCTTCGTACAATGGTAATAGAGCTCAATTTTGAGTTTCTGGCACTTCATATCCATTTTCCACGTACTGCTGCACTTGTACAATATTTTCTCGAAACTTCTCTCTGAAAATAGCTGTTTACAAAATTAGAGAGGCCTTAACAAGATTCAAGTTACAAGTGGGTAGGCTGTGGTGGTAGCGAACATTTGTGTTCTTGTTAAAACTTAAAATCCTTAAAACCAAGTGATATATCAGGTCATATGCACATTTTTTTGGGGTTTTCATGCATAGTATATGATATCATTAGAGTTTTTCTTAGCTCCATCATTGTGGTTTAAAGTACAAAAATGACATTTTCTTTGATGCAGAAGGATTCATCATCCCTCTGATGTAAAGGCGTATCTCAATTTCAGCAAGAGCCTCGAAAAGCATAGTTACATGGACAACGGAGCTCGTGTAGAAATTGAGATACACCCTTATATCATAGGAGCAACAAATTTATCATTAAAATAAAATCAGGTGAAAACAACCGCAGATTACAAAGCAATCATGACTTCATTCTGAGTAAAGTGACAACATACATTTTTCATGTCGTTTCTAAAATTTGAGAATGAGTAATTTTGTCCGATTTTTGGATAAACAATTTTGGCTGTTAGTCTACTGGCGATGATCTTAATGGCAGTCTTCCTGCCCAATCCACTACTCCCAGGTAAGAAAAGGGAGCCTTTCTTGTCCGTCAGGACTCGTTCGAATTGAGCTGCTGCATTTAAAAGTTCAGGAGTGACCAAAATGTTTTCCACATCATGACCATCGTTTTCTAAAAGAATGAGAAAAAAAATTGACATTTTACAATACCACCAAGTAGGCATTTTGAAAGTTTTCAAAGTGTGACAAAAGACGATTAACACAAATTATTATGATATAAACTGATTGTGGTTCGACAGATCAGAGGTTGTTGGTGTCATTCGGCCAGAAAGTTGGTAATTTTGCCGACAAGGGTTAGAGTTCAGTATAAAGCTGAAAATCTTAATACAGAGGGGAAAAGCTTATTTCAGCACAAATTTCCCTCAAATAGATATGCTACTTGGTGCAACACTAGTTAGGACCATTCAGGAAGGTAACTGCAGACACAATACAGGTCTAATTGGACCCATCGCAGCGCAGCCTCCTGACTTTCCTGATATCTTGTTCACATCTCTTGGAGAGGAAATTAAGCTAAAATGAGCTTTTTCAAGAGAAAAGAAGAAAAAAAATCGCAAGATTTGCAGTTTTAGTTGAATTGAATATTCCAGTCAAACTCCTTGAGGTAGTAGAAGAATGAAGAATTTATGAAGATTTGAGAGAGGAAGTTGGTTGAAATGAGTACAAGAAATGAGGGTTCACAAATACCGAGTTGGCTCAGAGATTTTTGAACAAGAGCTGCCCAATCTTGTGACTTCAGCTGCATGAGAGTGTGTTTAGAAGAATTTTCACACACATAAAAGACATCTGGAATAGAGAGAAAACATACTCATGTAAATATTTGCAAGTGCAGATACAAGAACTACGGAAATTTCAACTTTTTTCCTGTTCATTTACTGTTTGTACCTTAGTGAGGGGCTACTTTCTTACCTCCCACTCCAAAACATTTTTTACCCTTAAAGGTTTCCAATGATATTATGAGCTGTGGTAATTTTATTTCATTTGCTACGACACCGTTAGTTCCATAATTTATTCATTTTCCTAGACTCCAGAACTTCCAAATTCCTAGCCTGAACTTAGATTTTTTCCTTTTGATTACACCAACTTTTGCCAAGCCGTGGTTAATCATAGCCACTTACTCGAGTGGCACTGGCTGAAGTTGCTGTGATTATGCATTACTCGCAAAATTCCCTAACTTCTCTGGGTCACCATGAATTCCCCAACTTTTTATACCACCAAAATTTCTGTTAAGGATACTAAACTGTTTCTCATTTTTTAGAAGAGGGTCATAATTGTTAGAACATTCAAGGAAACGAGAAATAAATAGAGAAACTTGAAAGAAGAAGACTGATTGAACTTACCTTTGAGTTCATGTATCACTCGTAGACACTGGCTCCACTCGTCATTAATAACAGACACGAGAATCTCATCAAATTTTTCTCTTTGCTTAAGGGTTAGTAGTCTATCCCTGAATAATTTATTCGCCTCGTAGGCAAATACCTACAAACAAACGTTTTGAGATTGTAAAATGAAGTAATACTTGGATATCTTAGCACAATGAACCCTGTGAATAAGCTGAATTCCTGGAAAATTTGTTTCTTCGGGTAGAATTTACTTTCTGCACCCGATCCTTATACTGGAAGCAGTATGACTTTAAAATAAAAATTTTAATGACACTTATTTGATGTTTTGACCTCATAACTTTAAGCTTTATTAAAATGTGACTGTCCATGGAAAATGTACTTAGTTTCTCAAGGAAAAATTCAGCAGAGGGATTCTCATCGAGCTAGATTTAGACTTTGGTACTTGAGCCTTCACTGATCCCTGCAAGCCAATTAAGAAAAGTTTAAAGCAGCTTAGTTGGATGTCAAAATGCAATGTTTTGCATAGTTACAACAGGGTTATGTCTTGTCTTGTCGTGCCAATATAGTTTCAATAACTGGACCGTTGGCATCCTCAACAATAAGTTACAAGCAGTCTACTTAATTATGTTTTAAAAATGAGCAAAAGGTTGCATTTCCATTAAAACTTTTGAGTCACACAAATACGGAAGAGGAAAACTTCAAATGATTTTCTCTTAGAATAAACATTTTTCAGCTGCTTTCATTCTGTCACAACTTGTAAAATTTGTTTTCAACCGGTCACAGTGGAAATGTGTAGGCACATGAACGGGGGGACAAATAAAGCTATATTTGTATAAAGGGCCGATGTCGAGTTTTTCAGATTTCAGAAAAACACTCTCAAAGTTTTCAAAGCTCTGCATTTTTACTTCATTGGAAACCAAGATGATTCGGCTTGAGGATTTTATGTAGAACAAATCCTCCCCTAAAAAACTTTTTTCTAGACTTTTTGATTCAAAGCAAAACTCAGTGAGCTATATCGGGTTGAAAAAAAAAAAAAAACAACATCCGCTGTTTTTACAGATAATTTTTTTATAACGGTTGAAATTAGGTTTTATGGCAATGTCAAAAAAGTTCAACAATTGAAATTAACAAAAACTTATTGCTAACTAAGTATTTAGATAAATGGTAAAAAATGAAACATTTGGGAACTTCTAGAAAAATAAGGAACAAATTATGTCAGTCTCTTACAATGAAATTAAATTAAAATTTCAGTCTTCAGAGGAATAGTTTAAATAAAAGCGCTGTCCTCTAAAAAAGGGTGGCCATTAACTGCTTAAGCATTGACTAGTTGACCTTTAACTTGGCTATTAACTAGTTATGTGAAAGAACGACGAATGTTGACATGACATCCGCCTTTTTTACATATAACACAGCTTTTGCCTGATTTCTCACAACACAACTGAGATCTGAGTCTCGAAATGTGTACACATGCTTTTGAGAGTCCACACATTCAAAAAAGCCATCCTCCCTAAAAACGGCGGATGTCGACATCCGTCGTTTTTTCAGATACGGCTTCAAATGTGAAGGCAGAAATCATTCCGGATTTTTTTCTTTTAAATTTTAGTATAATTCCCATCAAAAAATGCTCTACTTTTTGAAGGAAACCATTAAATGTGTTATTTCCTGAGAGGAGAACTGCTAAGCAATACTTTCATTATTTATTTTATTTATTATTATTATTTTATTACTTTTCGATAAGGAAATTGTATAATATTCTCTCTCATGCAAAGAACATGGTGAAGGGAGCAGTCTTGTGCAGGCAGCAATGTGAAGGCAAAGAACATCCTGCACCCTTGGCACCGACAACCTATTTCTGACTTTTTTTACGGTAAAATCTCTTTTCTTAATGGATTGAGTTAAGTCTTCATCCGCCTCACATCAGTTCTTGCAAGAGATGAGCGGTCAGTGCCATGGTCCACACCATGGGATCAAAGCAATTATGGCACGCAAATTTGTAAAATGAATAACAAAATCTAGGTTGTCCACACCTGACTTAAAAATGAGATCATTGAGTAACAATACTCACCTCTAAAATAGAATTAATATCATGGAGAGGATAGCGTTTCATAGCCTTACACCAGTGAGCTAAAGCGTGTGGAGAAAATTTACTATAGTCTTCTAGAGTTGGATTGAATGCTTCTGTTACCTGAAAGTTCAAGGTTTCATATTTCAGTCGTGGTAGGAAAAACAAAATCAGAAACATGGACAACTCGAGGGAAGATTCCCTGTTTTTCTCTAGGATAACTTAACAAAGTAATTTCCCACCAAAAAACAGGGGAAAAGCCTATCGCTGGCTTTATTAGGGCGGGAAAGCAACTTTAACACAGTTCGACTCCTGATGTAAACATTTTCTCAACATGAAAAAGTCATAATAAATGAGTACAGAGTAACATATGTATCTTATTTTGATGATTCTTTCCCCGTTTTTAAATGTTTTCAAAATTTACTTGCAATGGTAAAATCGCTATTTTTTGGCAATTTTCTTGAAGAAAATGCTCATAAATACCTTCGTTTAATCAGAGTTTCCAAAATCTTTCAATATTTTATTGAAAGACGCTATTATTACGCTAAACTGGGTGAAAACGTTCGGTTGTTTAGGAGATACACATATTCAAATTTTGTGACTTCAACCCTTCCTTTAAAATTTTTTTGGGGGTGAACTTTTAGGAGATGACATTAGGCATGAAATTCTTTCAAAATATGAACTTTGGTCTAAATCCACAGGTGACCAGGAAAAGCTTTCTTGGGGATGACCCTTTCATTTGCGAATTAAGGAGGAAGGGGTACTAAATGTTGAATTTTTCGGCTTTTTTACCTGCATTTTGTTACTGAGATATGATACTACTACTGTGTAGGATTACTGGATGAGCTTTTGTTCAAAAGTTGCTAATGCTCAGCACCACATGGGAAGTATTATGCTTTCTTCAGCTAAAATCAAATGTGGATATCAATCGTGGATAAAAATCAAATTTTTGAACTTTCACTGAGTGCTTTGCACCTAAGTTCTTCTGCAGATTTATTTGATTTTTTCAGAATTTTAAACTCTCAATTGAATTAATCTGAATTTTTCCAGGCTTGCACAACAAAAGAGACCCTAATTTCAGGAGGAAACATAAATAAAAAACTTAACATAGTTACCTGATGGAACACAGAGACCATAGATGAGCTTACAGCCACGGACTGCTCTTTACTTTGGAGCACATTTCTTAAATATGCAGAGCAAATTAATTTCAGTTCTTCTGTACTCGGAGTTCTGCAAAAGGCAAAAGATAAATTGAATAAATTTTCCTCGATATTACAGGAGGCACATGCTGATAGTACTGAAATGTATCATAGAGAATTTTGTATACTTGATCAAGCCTTCAAAACTCAAATGGAGCATTTAACAGTAGAAAAGCCTTTCAGGAGAAAGCTCTTTGATGAAACTTTTTATGAAATCAATGATGAATAACTAGAAATTTACTTTCTGCCACAATTTTACAAATGTTGATTGCAATATCCATTTAAAGAACTGAATTTAAGTAATTGCAGTCATCATGAGATGGTTTGTTATTCTGGTCTACTTTGTTCACTGAAAATAAAATCGACTAAAAAATAATAAAAGCAGGTAACTCTCTGCATATTGGTAAATCATGCCAACTATCATTAAGATTATTTGTTTTTCCATAATTGTGTTTACTATTTTTTTCTACCCAGAACTCCAGAAAAAGTTGCAGTTATTCTTCCAGTAAGATCTGGAGGTTTGGCCTCTTTTCAATATTAAGACATGAGAGTCCTGTAGGTTTGTCAGAAAAACATCATGCACAAAGAAGAACAAATTACTGTGTTCAACTACATCTTGCAAGCAAAATAAATGTGAATTAGGTGTAAGAATGCGATGTCAACCATAAGTTAGAATGAGATATTCATCTTTAAGTGATTGCAAATACAAAAAGCTTTCGATTGATGGGATGAGAACAATCTGATCATCTGATACATTTAAACTGTATAAATGAGATGATTGTAATGTAAAATGATTATGATGATGTAAGTAAATCTCTTGCAGAACTTTCATTCTGTTTTTCTTATGATTGGACTCTTTTTACAAGGGCCTCATCCACATTAATGTTATCATTATATTTTGGGTAAGTGCATGTAAGGCAATAGAAAGAGATGATTCGTGATATTTTACAGAAATTCAAAGAAACCGAAATAAATGAATTGGAGGAAGGGACAATTTAGGTGATCATAGGGTAGGAACTAATGAAACAAAAAGAGACACAAAAACATGTTAAGATGCGTGAAATTTTTGCTAACATCTTTTTGTGTAAAAAAAGTGCTGAGAACCAATTTTGAGAGTTATCAGAGTTATTCACCCAATGAACAAGATTTTGAAGAGAGAGATGAGACGAGGGCTCAAAAATTCACAAGATGAAAGCGTACAGACAATCTGTACATTGTCTAATCCAACCCACTCCATGTTGACTGGCTCAAAAAATCCGTTGTAAGTTAGAACCTTGCCAAATATAAAGAAATTCATGAGGAATCTATAAGATAAAAGCTTCTAGTTGCCGTAGAAATGTTTGCTGTACTGGTGAGGTTGATGGTGTCAGTGGACCACTAATTAATTCATTGAATTATTTCCAAATTTTCAAAAGTCACAACTCTTGTTGGCCTTAAACTTTCTGAGCAGTTTTTTTTTTTTTTTTTTAAACCAAAGTATTTATTAAAAACTCCTCCACACAAGGGTACCATAAATTTGATTTTGAGTTTTAGAGCACTAAGGTCCGTTCCCTTTGTGACAGTTGCATTTTAGCGAGGAAACTGCAAAAACTGGTAACTACATTGCTGTGTTTCAAAACCTCCATTCCTATGCTGTTTTTAAAAAAAGACCAAACCAACATCGTGGCTTACAATACTCACAGAATAGTTTGCACACATAGAAGAAAAATCTAGGAAGTTTTCAACTTTGTGAGTACTAATCTATTCTGTAAATAAAGTATGATAAAAGGTCTGCAACGCCACAAACCAGGATGTGCGTTTCTGCAGTTTCACTGTCGATTTGCTTATTTTACAGGTATATCTTCATAGATTGGAAGGGGGAGGAGGAACGAATCAGCTGGTTGAGAATGATATGTTCTGAGGACAGTAGAGACCTTGATACGAAATCAGCGTTCCATTTTTCTCTGTTTTTTCTTTTTAGGGCTGTAATCTTCGCAGCTTTCAGAAGAAAATTCCTTGAAGTGAGATGAAGATTGGGTCAGAATTTAAACATCTGGACACTTATTACCTCTGAGCCAATGAAGATATTGGTACAAAATTTGAGCAGCTTCCTTTGAGGAGAAATACAAGCAGCAGCTCTGCAGAGGCATAATGATGCCTATTTGTGTGACCTAAAATTTAAGTTATGACTTCTCTACTTCACTTGTCCAATGGAGTATAAACTTAAAAAAAATAAGTGATCGAATTAAACAATAGTAGGTACCTGCTGTAGGAAGGCCATCAAGATGTTGGTGCCCCATTTATCAGGACGAGCAAGGTTCAGGTCGCTAAAATGTAAAATTAGATGTTCAGAGTTTTTTGGTCGGTGAACACGCCCAGTATTACTGGTGACCAACAGACATAGCTGGGGAAAAACGAGAAGTATTAGAGATACAATAAGCGGAGTTCAAAGAATGATTCAAATACTTTATCAGTTCCTGTTTTGGTAGTATTTAACATCCTATGTAATTTTAAATACTTATAGGAGTGTGATTTTTCAACAAACACCATTTTTGAGAAAATCGTCTACAAAAATGTATGTGCCCACTTATATCAGAAATATCTTTCCAAGGTGTCAAAAAGGCTACCACCTTCTTTTCTTCTTCTACAGTATAATTTAAATCGTTATAATTCTGGTTTGGTTCTTAAGCCTTGTTCTTCTGAGCCAGAAATAGAATCGAATGTAAGAGTGGCAGGTGTGCAGAAATGCCTCACGATTGTGAACATCTTAAAGTGTAACTTGAACTTAGAATCTGATGAGCATTGAATACTTACCTGAGATAACTTCTGCATGACAACGGTTGGCGTAACACACGCGCTGCAGCTAATAGATGTGATCTCAACATTCCTCATTTCTGAGACACAGTGTTTCAACAATGTACTGTAAGAAATTTGAATAATAATCATTGATTTCGTTTTTAAAAGGAGTAAATAAATGAGAAAGTTAGACATTACTATCCTCTCTTCTGAATGGTCAGGTGAAAGATACAAGAGTGGCACCTAAAAATTTAAGGTGGGAAAGGTTAGAGTCCTCATATTTTAATGCAAGATAGTCATGTGAAGAATTCATTCTATTTTGTAAGAAGTTGATCAAGATTATCAAATCCAAAAAGATGCAAACAATACACTAAAATAAAAACAGCCTTAATAATTCAACAAAGAATAAACACAATAAAATGGGTACTCAATTGGATGGCGTCATTCGGCGGTACGGTACCGTCGCATAAAACGTTATTTTGGGGCTTAGGGTTCGGTTCTTTTTCATTTGTTTCCTGCGTTGATAAAGGGGTTGAGACCACCCTGGAACATCCTGGGCATTTTGTATTGTTTCTTGACCTTGTTTACCCATTTTGTTATGTTTGTTTTTTGTACGAAAAAAATGCTTGGATTATACCACTAAAAAAATTCCTGTAAGTGATGCAATCTAGAGGAGGGGACAGTATATAAAAATTTTGAAAACCAAGTTAATGGCATACAAGAGGAAGAGAGGTTATGGTAACTCAAAACATGTACAACAAAAAGACAAATAAAATCAGTGAGAAACAAGGCTAAAAATCATAAACACAATATGCAGGATGTTTTGGCTGGTCACCCGAGCCTTTATCAACTGCTAAACACATATAAAAAATTAAAACCAAGGCTAAAAAACCACTACATTAAAACGCGTGTGATCAGCCCTGACAGAAATTAGACTACTATTACGATCCCATGTTCTTTAAAAAACTATATACAAGATTGACCATGTCATGATGTTTAGAAAATTGATTACCAAAGGCTTTTCAAAATATAAACATCAAGAAAATCTGAATGAAATTTTTGATCTAAAGAAGGACAGAGTGGGACCTGATACCCCTTTTTCAGAGATATAGGTTCATTTTCATTTCTTGGTTAATTTTCAAATTACTGAGCCAACAAGTGTACAGGAAAACAAATGAGAATTAATTTTGAGTCATTTATACCTTTTAGCACTTCCTGATGCTCCAACTAAGATGAAAGGGTCTTTAGACTGTATGAAAGATCGAACGACATTAGCAGCAGTTTTCATTTGAGCGGTAGGAATGAGAGATGAGAGAGGTGTTTCTTCATCAAGAGATACCCTATAAGTCTCAACACAATCTCTTTCCACACTATAAAAACAGTTCATCGCACTGCTCATATCAGGCACCATTTCACTGGTCCAAGTGAATACCTTGTCAGAGAAATTATACAAGAATAAGCGATTAATAAGGTCGAAAGTTGTTTATACAAAATAAGAAAGTTTGATCTTCTTTTAAAAGAAATATTAATGACTGAAACTTAAAAGAAGTGCATTATTACACTTGCTTACAGATACATCACATAAAGGAAATTATTTATAGTGATGTTCTTTCTCTCTTTTTCTAAGTTCTCCGTAAATTTTCACTCTTGAAGACATGAAGTCATCTTATAATGCATAACGAGCTATGAAACAGTAGTTTCTTTAAATTTTATTAGAAACAAAGGAAGGAGAACTAGGGACTCAAATGTTATGTTTTTGAGATGTCTCAGCTTTATTAAAAAAACCTGAAACAAATTGATGTTCTTTCCTCTCAAAGCTTATCAAACTTTGTGCTTATTACAGAGGAAAACTAACAACTCCACTGAAATTACGTGACTACTGAAGGTTCTTCCTTCATAGACCTTGAAGAGAGTTTAGGATCCAAGCATTACAATGCACATCTTCTCAAAAGAATTTCATTTTGATCATGGAGGACAAAGAAAAATTTCCAGATTCAAATTATGAAGGAGAACTCGGACTTTTTCTAGATCGTAAATTCAAACTTTATGCTCCCCAAAACAATTCACAATCTACTCATATCTGATTGGGCTGCAAACTACACTAAGTGTGTTTCATAATGAAATAGTTTTCCACAAGGGTTCAGGGAATCTTCCAAGTTTCCACAGTTTTCCTACTTCAAAAACGACGACCTCTTTCTTCTGTTTTCCTTTGACTTTTGATTGTAGACCCTTATAACTTTTCTCTGGTTTCACATTTTTGAGGGCTTTGCCACATTTTCACACACCCAGGCAGATGCGTGATCTGGCATTTTCTGCAACCCTGACTTTTCTAGGGGTTCAAAAAAACTAGATAACGCCATCCCATGGTAGCGGCAAGCATGAAGTGATGTTCAAAAATGTTGTTGTTGTTGTACAATTAGGCATTTTTCCATATAAAATCAGACCCTGAGCTGTGAAGCTCTTCGAAAATAAGACAGTGAGGCAAAAACGTCGGGTCATACGTAACGCGCAGCGTTTTGTAATTTTTTGCACTTCTGCAGCGTTCTCGATCTGCTGAATGTGTTTTTGGACAAGTTTTGAATTTCTATGTCTTGTAAGACAAAGAAGTTTCTTTTAAAACCAAATCCTAGCTATATGATGAATGTTGACTTTGTTTCCAACAACCAATTTGTTCTGCATTTCTTTTAGTTCTTTGCATGAGTAGAAAGTTTGATTCGACTGATCATATGTAAATAGGAGCTTTAGTAGCTTGCATCAATTTACTTGGAATCAGCCTAACCAAATTTTATATTGCCTAAGTTCTTTCATGTTTTATTTTTTCAACAGAGAGTCTAGCTGATTAATACCTTTTTACTTTTATCTAAGATAATGAAGAATACATTTTTAAAATTTAAAGTTACGATGATGCTCGATTTTTTTTTAAAAAAATAAAACATCAAAGAAAAGTAGGCAATGTCTAATGTAGTTATTTTAATTCACACTAAATCCGTCATTTTCTTTAAAAGTTAATTTTACAAATTTTCAAACTGCTCAACTTTTTCTTAGTGGAGTTTTAATGTCTTATGAAACTTCCATTGTTAACATGTCCGGTAGTCCAAACTAAAATTACCTGCTTAGCAAATTCATTTCTAGAACTTAATGTTAGGACTGCTCCAAGACCATTGACCATTGCTACAGCAAAATGCGATCTAGTTTTGACATCAGTCAGCTGTGAAAGAAAAGTCTTGACAACTGTGATCAAGGAACACTTGACGGCCATCTCTCCACTGGTCTGAATCCAGGACACTGCTTGCTGAAAATATTGTTGCATCAGGAAAGGAAGAGCTGAATCTTCAGCTGCTTTGTCTTTTAGCCAAGCTGTCACAATGCAGTCTACATCAACATCAGCCTCACTGTAAACAGACAAGAAGATTAAAATAACTAGAACTCGAGAAGTTTGAACATGTTAAATATTGAGATTCAATGAACTTTCAGTGAACATGGTAGCAAGTATTTTTTTAGCTGGGATACTTGATTTATTTTTTAATTTTTCCTAATATTATAGATAATGTTTTCATTCTCAGGTTCCTTACAAGGCACGGTTGCCACAGAATTTAGAGAATGAATTTCCGTGACATATTTTGGTGCAATTCTCTGACAACTGAAGATAAGCCGGATGGTTAGAAAGACATTATTTGAAATAGTTTTCAGGCATTTGTTGTGCAAGACGTCAAGCCTAATCTCCTTTGTTACTTTCTTCATTTTCCCTAACATTTTCACATTTTCCCTGAATTTTTGAAATTCCGTGACATTTTCCGGTTTTCCTAACTATAATGCCTGACTGTGGCAACTCCAACAAAGGTACAAATTATTGCTAATTCCTCAACAAAGAACTTGCAGGTGTCAGAAATTTTTTAAATTTCATGTTTAAAATGCAACTGCTAAAAAAACCGAGCAGGAGGATATCCTTGGTTTCTAAATTGAACTATTTGAGGAAAAAATAAAAAATGACCTGAGCTGCTAAAATACAATTGTTTAAATGGCAAATGCCGCTGGATGACATCACATTTTCTCACTTTTAAATTTATTTTTCTCCAATTTCTCATTTCAGAAAAAAGTATGAAAAATACTGCAAACTCAGCTCATTAATCACTCTTAGATAAGGCGATAAACTTTTTCTGTGCTATTTTTCCGTTTGCTTCAAATAAGAGGTACAACAATCAGATTGAGCAAATTATCATGCACAAATGCTTTTTACTTAAAAAGCACAGTAAATCGGTGCAAATTTTGAAGAAATCCAAAATTCTTGGGAAGAAATTTGACAGAAACTGAAAGATACAGCTATGGAGAACAAAAGCATCTGATTGCTGCAAGCGGCCTGTTTTACTGAACTTTCTAGTCCTCTAGTTTCTTATAACTTCATTTGAAAGTTTCTAGTACTTTGTATATTTTTTATGCCAAAAAACTGAGTTTTAGAGGACATGTATTTTTTTCTTTTCAAATAATCCTGATTTAAAAAGCTCATCATGAGTAATACAGGGGCTCAACTTGTATCTGTTTGCACATTTTAATTGACTAAAATCTAGTATTTCTATAAAGTTTAATTCTAACATTAAATTGTATCTTTGAAGGAAAAACAGGGTTGGTGAACATCTCTGTTGACCAAAGTACAAAGGAAACCTGTTGATAAAAGTTATGAAGACTAAAAAATTTCGATTTTCATCTAGTTTCTTCATTTCCCTGGTAATTTTTGTTATTCTAAGGTCCTATGATTGTCATTTAAGTAAAAACAAATTGAATTTAGAAGTAAAAAAGAAGGATCACCTTAATAAAATGACCCCCATTCGGGATATGGTGGCAGGCGAGGCATGGGTCAGATCATGAGTCTCAAACAGGAAGTTGACATTTGATCCAAACTGTATGCGCCAACCAGAGGGGAGAGTGAGCAACCTATTATCGTCCAAGACAGAATTGAGCGACTCAATCCACTCCGGATCAATATCTCCATCACAAATTACCCAAGAATGTGTCGTTTCTGGTTCTGAATAAACCGTCTGAGCAGTGAGATTGATAATACCGTCCGTCCATTGCCTAGTGTCAAGGTCGATGTGTCCCAAGAGATGGTGTCGTGCCATGGCTTTCGGGTTGAATGTGTGCTGTTTCATTGTCTGACCAAGCACACTTAATGCCTGCAAGCCAAATGGTGATGAATCATTAAAATTGAAAACTTGATAAAAACTGAAACAGATATACATGTGACAGTCCGCAGGAGATGGGACTTCAGTACTAGAAAACTCAAAATTGAATCATTTATACCAAAGGAGGGGTATCGACAAGGGCCGTTTTTGGGCCCACCTTCCCTGAATTTCCTTAACTCTACAATTTTTTGCTTATTGAAGGTCTGTACTTTTCTCAATGCATCATAAATTGGTCATTTCTGGTCTCTTCTTGGGTCTAAAACTGGCGTAAACATGGGTCTGCTGTCCGATTCTACCAAGAAAGGTTGATTTTTTGGCATTTGATTGCAAATCTGCATTTTCCGACAAAATCGGCCTTCAGACTCAAATTTTCACTTTTTTTTCAAGTTATTATTTTTCTTTGGTCGTGACGCAACTACCCTCCTATGTGTGTGTCTTCTCATGAAATTGATTCCAGTGGTTAATGCCTGATGAAACATGCAATATTCTGTGCTTTCCTTGTAAAAAACAGTAGCAGCTATATGGTGTCCATAACTCTGTTCTTTCTGAGCGTAGGTAGAATAAAAATATACAATATTACAGCACGTTCCTTCATAAATATTGCCATGAGGAGGGAAAACTCGTCATTAAAAGAGCAAATAACTGCTCAGGTTAAGATAAACCATAAGACGTTGCTTGGTCATGATGATAAAGGTCAATTGATCAAGACTCACTTGTTTTAAAATTTTGCAAATGGTGGACTTCCCGGATCCAGGAGGCCCGACGATTACCACTCCCATCCTTTGTTGAAGCTGCTCATAAAGCTCAATACATTTCCTCTCCTGGCGTTCATTATAAGTAAGTCCAAGAGATACATAAGCATTTTTGACTTCATCAATTAGAGCACTATGACAATTAGATTGGAATTGAACTCCCAAGAACACATCTTTGACAAGCAAATCAAATTTTTGGGCATCAGAGAAAGTGAGTTTGGAGAGAGTGTTCAGCCGTAAGGCCTCTACAACTAGAGCTGCCTCATTGATCTGCGTACTTGACACTCCTGACTCCCGCGCTGCTTTGTACGCCGTGCAGCAGCTACTAATGACTGTTTTCAAAGCTCGGAGGCCCCAATCATAATGCTTCTGAGATGAAAGCAGGTTCCTAAAATGGAAGGAATAAAATTAGAGACTTTTTACCGGATTACCTGAGAGCCATCCATATATTACGTAAGGCACTTTTTTAGATGTTTTAAATCTATCTCTCCCTGTCAACGACTCTTAGATCCCTGTAAAAATTACAGCAGGTACAGCAAAACCCTCCTCTAGTTTGTGAAAAATAAAAAGAAAAAAGCCCCTTAAAAAATGTTTAAATCTTGATTTTTCCTCCCTCCTTCTTGGGCTTCTTAAATTTTCAAACTACATAAATGAATTTTTAAACTCACATGAAACTAGCACACTACTGTGACAGAGCCACTGTGACCCTTCTGGTCAGGGAGCTGTTCCGTAAGCAGAGTGTCAGTCTGTGGAAATTTGAGACATTTACTGGACTTGTCCTCTCGTGCAAAAACATTAATTCGATTAAGGATGATTATTGAAGGGATCTTCCGTTGCTATGAGGAAAGGATACCTCAGCTTGTTTTGCACAACATAATTGAAAATGAACTCTTAAGGAACGAGTTTACTTAATTTTTCTTTTAAAAATCAAAACGATAACGCTGCCATCTATTTCAAGCCTTGCATAACAGCTACTTTGCTCGTGAACTTAAAGATTTGTTTAATGTCTCACTTGGCTGCATCAAATATCTGAACAATCCTGATTCCAAGTGTAAAAGCATCTTTGAAGCCATGACATTGTAGCATGACTTGAGCAATAAGGTTAGCATCGGGCTGCGTCATGACCACTGGCCGGAAAAGTTCCTTCAAATTGTCTGGCAGCTTCTGCCGGCCTCCGTACCCTTGACCTGCAGGATTCAGTGTTACGAAGATACCAGAGTTTGGATTTAAATCCACCTTTAAAAAAAATAAAAGAAAAGAATAATTCGGATCTATCAGGGAAGGCAAATTATATTCTGAAATGAAAGCTCAAATTTATAAAATATTGCGAGATTTTGGAAGGGGTAACCTTCCCTTTTTCAAATTTTTTGATACAAGTTTCTTCGGGACCGATTATTTCGAACATGAAGTGATTACAAACATTTTTAAGAAAGATCTATCAGGTAAAAAAATGCTAATTAACGCTTTGATCCTTTTCTAAAATAGGCATGGATCAAAAATAAATAAGCAAACATGTATGGTAGGAGTGTAGAAAGTGCTTGGCCGGCTACTTGTTCGATCAGGGGAAAAATGTGAAAGCACCTAAAGAGGGGAAAAAATACGAAGGCAGAAGGCATTCGGGATTGATTTCTTATAAATATTAGTATTAGTTCTTTGTATGAATGCGCTTTTCTGTGAAGGAAATCATTAGGCGCATTATTTTTTGGTCTTATTTTAGCGTCTTTCAAAAAACTAAGAAAAATCACACGGAATTTTGAGCAATGATGATTTATGGTAGTTCTTCAAAGAATTTTATGACAGGAAATTTACATTATCGAAAACCTTGATTCATGTTGTATTAGTTTCATGAATAATAATCTGCATCAAATTGAACTGCGTTCATAATGAACATAGGCAATGCGTAACTTGATATTATCTAATTTTTAGTGGGAAGATAAATCATGGTCTTTAGCTTTTTTTACGACCTTAACTTAGGGGAAGATATAAGTGCATAATTGAGCAATATAGGCTGATACCTCTTGGTCCATGAGTGAAACTTTATTCTTGCTGTTTCGTAATGCCTCTTGAATGGAATGAATCTGCATTGAAATTGCAGAGAGTGTTGTTTCTTCCAGTCGATTAAATTCGTCAAAGCAGCCCCATGCACCACATTTCACAATGCCCACAAATATTCGTGTCAAAGAGTGCACATCAATGCCCTAGAGAAAAACCCAAAAATTCAGATGAAGCTGCACCTGGTCAATATCATATTTGCTGTCTGAGGAATTTTTTTCAAAATTTGTACCTAAAAATATTCCAAGGACAGGGCAGCACCGTCTAAATAATCATAAGTTATGATGGAAAAAAAAATTGAGCTTGAATCCATTTGAAAGTTGAGACCTACATTAATTGAAGGAGGTAAGTGACACTATTCCTGATTTTGAGAGAAAGTTATTAAAAGTTCAAAATTAACATTTAGTCTTATTACAAAGTGATTGGGCTCAACTGGATACCAATGCTAACAGTAAGTTGAAACACGACAAACTTATGTTAATCACTGCAGTTTTCAGTTCAAACTAGCCAACACTACACACAAGCATAAGTTACAGATTTTTTACTTGGTTTCTACAGGAGGAGGCTGCCGATGGTCTGCTGTTTGCTTCCACCCACAATTTGGAGAGAGATACTCGGTACTGAAGATGGCGAGTGAGTCTAAAACTCATGTCTCTCTAGTTTCCAAATACTTGAAAACTACGGCTGTAGTATAGGATGGCTTTATTAGCTGTATGCTTTATTTCCATTGGTATGGTGTGAAAGTGAGTGCAAGCAAGTTTGAACTGCTAACTGCAGTAATTGCCGTGATTTAATCTTGATTCAACTGATAAAGTCTTGTGGTTCTTAAAACACGTAAGATTGTGTTGTGGTGCTGAGATTTTTTTGCATCGGTGGCATGTGAAAATAAACTTAAAATTTTCAATGTTTTGTGTTTGGCATGTTACATTTTTGTTATTTAAATAGAAAAGAGGGAATAATTTTCCTCTTCATTCTGAAAAATACTTGATTGGATCCTCAAATTTGCATCACTGATAGGAACTCAGAGATTTCTTACTGTGAAAAGTTTAATTGGACGGACCATTTTAAATTTGTACTAACCTCATCACAATTAAAAACCAAAACTTGGCGTCCTAAAAGGCTGCCCAGAGCTTTTACTGATTCAGTTTTACCAGTTCCAGCAGGACCGTATGGATTACCACCCAGCCCAACATGAATTGCCTGAGAAACAGAGAAAAATGCTTGGAAAAATTCATGACTTAAAACCACACTAAAAATGAAAAGTTAGAGAGAAAACAAATCAGAAGGTCCTAGTCTGAGAGAATTTTGATTTACTCAGATTATTAGAATACAAATATTAATTTTTGAAGAATTCTAATGTTTTCAGCAGTTAAAAACAATATTTTAACTTGAAGAGGCACAAGAAAGTTACTAGGAACTTACATATCAATAGAGTAAGGAATTTGATGGACTTGGTTCTTTGATCATTTTATAATCTAACTTCAACATTCAAATAGAAAAGCAAAAACCCATTTGAGCTAGAGGCATTTTTTTTTTCGGAAAAATGTTACTTCTTTGAACTGATGAAGATATTTTCAACTTCATGAAAGATTTTTGTAACGAAAAAAGAGCTATCGGATATTTATCTAGGAGTTGATCAGCATTTGTGTGGTAAATTTTATTGCTTCTGACTTTCAAGTATGCAGAGAATAGAGTTGCTTCAGTAAATTCAGCGTTCCAAGCAATTTGTTGGGTAAATTTTCTATTTAAAAAAGATAAATGAAACAAATAGATTGGTTTACCTGAGTTAATGTTAAATAACATCGATCAGTGAGAGGAGTATGGACAAGTTTCTGAGCATTACCCTCATACTCGTAGGAATGAGCAAACTCCGCATCAACCATTTTGACAACAACAGTGTTGTCCTTCCTCAAATAGAACCTAAGGAGTGAGAAGCAAAAAAAAGCATGAAAAAATTTTGCCCCACACTGAGAGTCCTATAAAGATTTCACGAAGTGCAGTAAGTCTTAAGCAAGTGCTTTCATCATGTCACACGGATCTTTCAGTACAATTTTATTTTACATTTTGTCATGTATAGGGTAACCTAGAAGAAAATCGGGCGCTCGTAATCCTGTCTTATAAGGAGAGGCAATCTAACGATAAAAAAATGGACTATTCAAAAATTGCATTCTGGGATCACAATTTGAGAAACCATTGGAGCTGTATGGTCCATTTCCTGATTGGTCACAGCAAGCAAACATATGTTCATAAGTAAAGCATATCTGTAGGCAGTATGACATTTCTAAGGTGAATTTGTTAAAATCCTACCAAAATAATCTTGCTAAAACTATAAAAATCCGAAGATCAGAGCATCGAAATGCTAATGAGATCAATGAAACCTCAAAAAACTGACTAAAATTCTAAGCAAACCAGACTGACAAAAATAGCTATGCCCATTTAAATACATGTGATTTAGAACAATCCAGACAAGTAGATTAGGTAAAGGACTCATTTTACCTCATCAGTGGTTTCATTAATTTACTTCATCATTCAATTATTCAGTCATGAAGATAGGTAAATGGAAAGTGAGAATGGTAATAACTCACGTGCAGGAAGAATGATTTTGAACGTGCAAGTGAGTAAATACAATTTCTTCTTTCTATTTAACAATTTCCTGTACAGCTGCCCTCTACTAAAAACCACCGAACAACTGCTATTGTTGGTGGCCAAGAGATAAATCTTGATCCAGCTTTAATCCTCTTGCAAGTGAAAAGGAGCTGTCCATGTGGACAGTGCTCAGAATGCAAAACAGTCTTTCCTTTGATGCATTTTGTACCGAACAGAGAGTAAATTCACTTTGTGGCTGTATATTGTTTGACCAATATTTTTGTATGCTTTACCAAAAATCTCAAGAAGGCTGGACAAAGTGAAATAACATTGGTCAAATAGCATAAAACCATTCATCGAATTTACTCTAGGCCATGACGTTTTCTTCCAAAGAGAAAATGATTTGTGACCAGAAAATCAACCTATGTCTCTTCCATGGTCTTCATATTTCATGAAAACTTGTCTTTGTCTTCAAGCAAAAATTCATTCAAAATTACTCAGATTGTGAGGAAAAATCAAATAAATACCGAAGTTTATTTTGCCACTTCCAATCCTTGAGAGTAGAGACTGAGGCCTCTACCAACTCTGAAATGATTCTTAAATGGTGGATGGTGTCCATGACTAGGGCTTTTAGTTTCAACTCCATCACGTGAGATTCCACTTTCACACTGGTATGCTTCTCTAGCTGGTTCTGTGACAAAAATTTTGCAAATTCACATCATGATGGTTACAAACTGAATAAACTTTGAAATCCCCACGCTGACTAGCAATTGATACTGACACTTCTTTTTTTCAAGAGATGGAGAGCTACTTTTAGTGTAAGGATTAGTTGTGTTAGTTACAGAATTGTCTCATGATGATTACAGATTATAGATCTGCCAAAAATAATAAGCTCCGTTCAAACACTGTGTTTTCATATCCAATACTGATGCAGATATTGTCCTTAAAAACAAAGCGTATGACATCATCCACCACAGTTTTATGCATACCAGAATTTCATCCATCTTAGTTTTACCATTGTTAAGTCGAGCTACAAGCAAAGCATTAAATAAAATTTATTATGAGGGTCATCCAAAAATTTTCATCTGCTAAACTGTTAAAGATCAGCTAAAGATGAGTTAAATCAGTATAAAAGTATATGTTATACATACTCGGAGCTTTAAAACAAGCAGAATATTTTGAAAATCAGTCAGACATAGTCAAAGACTACTTGATACATGCAAATTTCTGTGAAAATATTTTATTGGGGTTCCTTGATACAGGCAGAGCGGCAATTCTAAATACATTTGACTGAGCTTAGCTTTGACGTAATGTTCAAGAGAGGGATGGAGGGCCCAGCAGAATCAGGTAAAATACATGACATTTAGGAAGATTACTTTCAAAGCTGAGTGTAGAGTAGACAATGTTCCTTTAGCGATTGCATCCTCACACTGACGCGTGAATGAAACGCTCTCTGCCAGACATAGTACTTGAGATGGATAACTTGAAGGATCAGGACTTCTTAAACAGGAAACGATCAACTCCTTTAATGTTCTTTGCATTTCCTCTACCAGCTTTTTCAACCATTCCTATAAAAATTTTCTCAAGTTAGAATGAAAAATGCAGAAAATATATGCCGTCATGATTTAATACGCTTTGTCCATGTCATTCCCCAAAGAGTGGCAAGCTATGAATGTTCTGTGGAGGCTACACTGGTCTAGATGTCTCGCGTTTTTATTTGGTCATCAATATTTTCTGGAGGAGGACACTGTTTATACCTTTGGAGACTAGCAATGCACCAATACTGATGGCAATTTTCTACAATTTTGTACAGTGCATAATTTTGATGAACATTTTACAATCTTCACGGTTTAAATAGAAAATATAAATCTGGCCTTTAAAAATCATCAAGTTGAGATCAAAATTCATTGTTAGATCTACCATGTTATGGAAAATAGCAAAGAGTACAGATTGGTTTTTGGCACTGGAATAAGTATCCTCCTTCACTTGGAGGTTGTGCTTAAAGAGAGTTACAACATAACTTTACAATTTTGCATGGACTCATTCTATGATCAGAAATTCACATATTAACTTTTCCCTATCTTTAAAAATAAGTATTTAAAAAAAAGGAACAAATTTTTTTTGCACATTCATAATACTCAGGATGAGAATAAAAAAGACTTAAACAAGAAATTGACAAGACTCCTTTGACTTACTTCAATTTTCGATGTAACAGTAACAGGAGTTAAAAGATTGACGATTTCACCTTCAGCAGAAACCATGCTCAGGATTTGTGTACTTTCAGCATTGAACTTGACACTGTGAATTCCTGCAAACAATTTTTTCAAATGGAGCTGAACCACTTGCGGTTTGTTCGACTGCCCCAAAATTTCGAGGAGGTCTTCATCACTCAGGAAGTAAAACCTCGGGAAAAGTGATCGTTTTTTCTGGATAAAGCAAAAAAATAAATTAACTGGAAGCATTTGGACCCTGGATTTGCTGATTTTAAAAACTAGGAAAGGTGCACAATCTGTGCAAATATTGTCCAATAATGGCACCTGCCAACACGATAAGTGATTGACTTGTGGACCCAATTATGGGAACAAAGAGAATGGAAGCGATCTATCTAAAAAGGACCTACATTACTTCTTCTTTTTAAAGTTTTCTTTCAATCCTTCCTAAAGAACAGTAGATCATACTAATTTTTTTTTTTTTTTTGTTTTTTTTTGCCAAAAATAATCTTTGAGCTCTCAGAAGTGCTTTTTGAAGATGACAGATTCTCAAACACTGAATGTAAAAGAGAGAGAGAGAGAGAGTATGGACAATACTCGTTTAGGAGAAGGAGATAGGTTCTTATCGAACTGACCGATTCAACACTATTAAGCAGACTCACGACAACACTTGCTTTTATTGGACAAGGCACTCCTTCTCTATCCTCTACTAATTAACTTTTTTGGCTATTTACTGAAAGAGGAGGCTATTACTAGGCTATGAGGCTATTTACTGAAAAAATGTATTTGTTTTTTTGGCTCAACTCTAGGAGGCAAATAAAAATGTTCGGATGAATTATTTTAAAAATATTGTAAATACACATATTTTGCCAAATTAGGATATCTCGTACCTCCAAAAATTGATTGAGACTGTTTTGACAAGAATTTAACAAGGATAACAACGTATCCAGAATATTTCGAATATTGTTGATCCGAGTTAGTGTTATGACTCGACAGCCGCCAGCAATGAGGTCGCTCAGGACAAACCTGAAGTCTCGATCGACTCTTTCGAAACGCCCTCGCTCTACATCCAGAGAACTACTCCCGAAAATTGGTTCCAGATACAACCATCTGCAAAAGAAAAAGTAATTACTGCTGAAAAATTAACACTACAGGACATTTTACCGAGAGCAATCTTGTTTCAAAGGATTGTAGTATCCTCGCTTGACACTGTTGTCTAGCATGTATACTCCGTGTTCAGGACTCCAAACAAAAGGTGCACTCGATGCTCAAACTAGTAGAACCCGTGACATGGGCCAGAATTCTGCAGCAGATCCCTCAGAGATACCTTCCACTCTGGTTTCTACGACTACAAGAGGTTGCTCCCAAAATCTGCTACGACTTTCCAAGTTGAGAGGTCCCAAACAAAAAGTACACATGCAAGACAGCAGTGTTGAGAATAGATATTACAGGATCCATTCAAATGTTCACAGATTTAATTTTTTGTTGACAAATACAGATTAGCCGATACCAATCTGATCTTTCTAATGGCACCCTTATTTGTTCCAAAGATATTGAATTTTTTGTGTTGTGGTTACAACATATTTATATCCACAGATGTCTCCATGTTTGTATTTGATATTGTCTACCTTTTGATGATTGTTTAAATTTTATTAATTTGCATGCATAGAAAAGGCGATCTTACTTCAAAGTGAAAATTGAGTTTTAAATACGTCTCTATCTGATCTTGGAAACAATTTTGTGTTCATTAAAGTGAATAATTTAAAATTAAATTTTTGGGAAATTATTGATATGGATACAGACAATTGAATTTGAAAGTACTGACAGTCAAAGATGAGCAACACTTACTTGCGCTGAATTTGACTTAAATTTCTTAAAAATAGATCCAAATCATACATTTTAGTCTCCCAGAGGCTAGCACGATCCAAAAAATGCTCATGATTAGGGCAGCTTTTAATTGATTGCAAGAGACATTGATTATCTCCAACCTGATAGGAACAGAAGAGATGGAAAAATGACTTTTAAATTCTGATTTTTTTTTTAAAAAAAAACTGAATTAATTAAACAAATCTTTACAATTCATTCATTTACCTAAGAATGGTAGCAAATTTTCTTTCCAAATTTCTTTAGGATTTCTTTTTTGTAGTTCCATGAAAATTTGCCAAAATTTTAAATTTGATATGTAATTAATGTAATAATGAAGAGAGAAAAAATTTGCAAGGTGAAATCAGGGACGAGTTCTATAGGACGCCGTTCTGTTGTGAGCGGGTGATTGCAGCGCATTCTCGCATAGGACCCTAGTCAACTCAGAGGATCCTTCCCCCCGAACCTCGACTCATCCATCGCCCGCTCCAAAAGTGAGGTTAAGCCAAAGATTGAAAAATAACAGATAAGGCGGCTGAATTCTTGAAAAATAAGTATATTTTTGGCGTTTTTCGACCCCTTTCGACAAGGAAGGGCTTGCCGCAATAATATGTAGGGCGAAAAATTCGATTTTTTGCAGTTATACGCGATCCTACGGAATTTAATGAAGTCCAAGAACTGATAACAGCAGTGAGTTGCGAGGGTCCTACGCGAGATAGCAGCACTAGTACCTGCTCACGAATTTTTACATTGGCTCTTACGGGAGTCCAGGATCCTATAGAACTGGTCCCTGGTGAAATTTTGCAAAAATGCAATGCTATTCGACCTATCTAGTTCTGACTGCTCAAAATAATACAATACCATCTTAGATATATATTTCTAATATAAAAGAATTGAATATTTACATTTAAGAATTGCTAATATTTATGCAATATATCAAAGACCAAAGCACAAAATCCTGAATCTCTATTGCGGTGTTTAAAAATTTCCGTTCCTGTTACATTTTTTCGAAGGGAAATAAGTCAACTTCATAGCTTAAAATTTATACTGAATATTCTTTTGACAGAAGAATTCTTTTTTTTTTTATTCTTCTTTTTTCTTTTCTTTCCATTTTTCAGAGATGAAAAATTAGGGCAGTTTTTAAGAATTTACGTTGACTAGTTTTCGGCAGAAAAAAGAAATGACAGGAAGTCTGCAACATTGCAAACAGAAATACATGGTTTCCCATTTTAGCCATCAGTATGCATCAATAGATTCTTGATTACTTGATTACTTCCTGGTTACTTTCTGGTGAGACTCACAAGACACAGTGAAATTAATGGAGCTAATTAAATGTGAATATTATAAAGTTTATACCTTGCTCATTACAGTTTTGAAGTCTTTAATGAGCGATATATTACGTTTTGCTGAATCAACATGGTTCATCATGGTAAATTTTGCTTCGACCTCCCAGATTTCCAGTTCTGAAAATGCTTGTCTGAGAACTATTTCATTGGCTGCTCGAGTATTTAGCTCCTGAGAAAAAAAATAGAGACACATTCCACAGAGATAGTGACAGAACAATCATTGGTTGCAGTAAAGGGTTTTCCCTCTCTTAATTGCCTGAGTTTAGGGCTGTGCGAATATTTGCAATTTCGACTATTTGCGTCGCGAATATTCGATTCGTCTGCCTCGCGCACTATTCGCAAATTGCGAATAATTGCGCCGTCGCGAATAGTGGATTTTTGAACTGACATTTTCAAATATTTGCGCCATCAAAAATAACGAATTTCCGAGTGGCAGTTGTGAAACGTTGCTAGGACCTGCGCAAGGCTTCTGCTTCCACCCGAGACATCGCGAACAGCGGATCTCCTTTGATCTTTATCGACTTTGCCGAGTTTACGAACAGCGAGCGCGATTGCGATTGGGGGAATTAGCAAAGAGCCCAAATTAAGGATTGAAAGACACAGAAATGTCTGAAATAGAAAAAAAAGTTCATAAACACATTTTCATTTACAACAAAAAAAATAAAATACTAAAATGTGTCTGGTGATCCTTCGATACTAGCTTGACTGCCCGCGCAGTTACCTTCAAATCCTGGGAATGCATACGTAACTGCAGGGACAGTCAAGATAGCATCCAGGAATCTTCAAACACATTCTTAACAGCCTAGGCTACTATCATAGCATTTCATTGATTATTGTGCACAAGTATGAGCAAATGGAAAATTCTTAAAAAAATTAATCACACTTTTTTGTCGACTTTTGTAATATTCGCGAATTTTCACACTTAAAGAAGTCATTTCAAATTATTTGTTGTACTATTCGTAGCTGTAAATTATTGACTTAAATTATTCGCTATTCCCTTCGCTATTCTCGAATAGTTGCCGAAATTATTAGCTATTCGCTTCATTCGGAAAATTTACTATTCGCACAGCCCTACCTGAGTTACAATTAAATTTTTTAATTTTAAGCATAAAAATAATCTGGAAAAAAAAAGAGATTGTTGCCATTAAACCAATGGTTATGACATATTCATAATGAAACTTCAAAAATGCATATCTCGATTGCGGTGTTTCGAAGTCTCTGCTCCTATTTTAATTTTCAAGAGGAGACCAAACCAATATCATGGCTTGTAGTTTTCACAGAATATTCTTAACAAAGAGAAGAGACATCACTGAAATTTTTTAAAGATAACGTTCCGTTTTCCAAGTAGAAAATAAAGTATGACAGAAAATATGCGACACTGCAGACCGAGATACAGATTTCTGTGGTTTCACCATCGATATGGACTATATGATAGATTTATTTGTTCACTTGCTTGATTTCATTAATATCATGGTCTTCATTTCAGCGTCTGGAGCCGCCTCAATTGGTTGTTTGATGGCAGTTGGAATGATCGGCTGTCAAAGGGAGCGGAGAGGGGATACAACCTTTGAGAGTGATAGGAGACATATAATATTGTAAGAGAGAGAAAAGCTGAGGATGTATTAGATTTTGAGGCATATAATGAGAAAAAAATTGGAGGATGGAGTAAATCTGGAAAAAAGGGGTTCAACTGTCTGAATCACCTTTCGACAAACACACTACATACTGTCTGCATCAGGTCAAATTAAAAATAAAACCACTTTGCTGTTCTGCAAGCGCTAAAGGAATTCCAGTTGAAAACTGCATGAGAATCTGATGTCCTGTAAGTCATTTTTGAGAGGAGGAAAAAATTAATGAAGGACTAGCTGAATAGATGAGTTGCAGCTAAACATAATATTGACTGGTGATGACTTCCTGCTGAATGCAGTTTGAGATATCATAGCACTTTTATAATTTGGAAAAATACCTGAATTAAAGAGAGGCGGTCTTGGACGATTTCTTTATGTTGGAGAAAGTCATTAAAAACAATGAGCTCCACAGGCTTGTACGGCTGCTCAATTATTGAAAACAGTTCCACCCAGTGCTTTTCACTAAACATATCACCTCTTAAAAACCTCAAGCATGGGATGAATGCCTAACAAAAAAAAACAAATAAGAACAAAGACTTAAATTCATAAAATAAATACATATTCAACTGCATCTTGATGACGTGCCTAATATTCCGATTCAACATTTTTGGTAGTAATTTCTTTATCTTCTTTAATTAAAACGTTTAATTGAAACGTTTGGAAAAGTTTCGAAACAAATTCTCTCTTCAACTTGAGTTTTTGATGCCAAACTAATCCTGAAAAGGAGCCTCGTTAAATAGCAACTCAGAAGTTGGCCGATAAAATCTAAGTTTTTTAAATGAATGCTACAATTGAAGAGTTGAGCATAAAATAGTGAATAAGTCAGACCTTGTACTTTTCTATCTCTTGAAGAAGACGTGCTATCAATGGAGTTGCTTGTGATTGGGTCAGTTTCTCATTCCAGCTTGACACAAAGTCATCCATTCTCTTGACTACTTTGTTCCTCATGACAATCCAGTCTTCTTTCCCAATATCTTCCAGTGCTACAACAACATTCAATGATTAGGAAAGAAAATATATTGTAACCCCTCATCATTTTCTCAGAACTTATTTTAGAGCATAAAAAATTGTTGCTGATTAAATATTTTATATTATTCAAGAATTGTGTCAAAATATATTTTTCTGAACCCCATTTTTTCTAGAAAAATATATTCTAGAAACAAAAAGTTTTGCCAGCCTGAGAGGTTATGACTAGTTCTATACAAAACAGCACTTCTCATTGCATACAGATTGTGCCCGCGTGATCATAGTCATTATGAAAACATTTGACTTATAGCAGATTTTGACACATGATAAAAAATACATTTTACCGAATGATTTTGGGATTTAATAATTCCCATTTTGTATCATTCGTATTGAATTCCAATAAATCAGAGACACTAACATGACCTTTGGCCTTAATCTTTTTGCCTTGATTGTCAGACTCTTTACCCAAATCATCTGTAAAAATATTGAACCAAAGTTTATTCATTAGACTTTAGGCAGTGATCCACTTTTGTAAAAACAAAAAATATAGCCACTGAATTCTGTAATTTTTAGAAGTATGCTTCACCAGAGCATATGTACTGTTCATAAATTAACATAAAACGTGTCACTAATTTGAGTCCACGCAAAATTTTCATAATTAAACCAATAAGATTCAAGTCACAAGACTGGGCCTAGCAGTAGAGTCTAAGTAATAGGATAATGCTTAAACAACTTACACGTGGCGAACTGTTCATACAATGCCCAAATATCTTCATGACGTTTTAAATCTGATCCTACCATTTCAAAAGCAGGAAAATCTGGCGGGTCCATGGTGAATTTTACATAATCTTGCCTGGAAAGAAAACAACCACATTCGATGGTGTGAAACATGTTCAGTATGAAATATCCATGACAAGAAGACAAAGCGAGCAGCTGGCAGAAAACAAGAAAAACAAAGCTGTCTACTGTAAAAAAAGAAAAGTAACTTGTTGTTGCTAAACATGACTGCATATTGAATTTAAAAAAAAATTGAGGTACAGTACCTTGATTATCTGCTCATCCCTTGTCGGGGGCAACTAGAGAACATATTTTTTTACTTGTTTTTCTTCGTTTTCTAAACACATTTAATTTGGTTTCATATACTTTTGCTTATCTGGCGTTTTTGGTATCCAACCCGGACTGCCGTCACAATTCAATTGATAATCAAGGTATACTGGGAAAGCATGAAAACTATTTTGAAATTGACTCAATAAATATCTGGCATTAATATTGGTGTAGAAGAGAAACTCTGAGAACTTGGATTTGTAGACACTTTGGAGCACTCATTTTCCTCCTAATGGCAGAGGTTTTGTAAAATAAGATTTTTTGAGATCGATAAAAACCAAATAATCCTCACCTGATACTTTCCAACGTTTCACATAACAGATTCCATTCTTCCCTTTTTTCTTTCAATATGGTAAGGTTGGTCTGAAGTACAGACCCACTCATGTCAAGGGCATCTGCTTCTTTTGGACGCAGTTGCTCCCAGCGCAGAGCAAATTTCTCAAAATCACTTTTCAGATTCTCAGAGAGTGTAGATAGGTGATTTTTCATGTTTTCTACCTGATAATGGAACATTGATGTGAGTAATAAGTAACAGTTGAAAAACGAAAAGTAGAGAAATGTTAGTACTTAAAGGGAGTAAAAAACTCCTTACTAAAAAAATTGTTAAAAGAAGAATTGCTCAAAAATTGTCAGGTTTTGATTCAAAATCAATTTTTTTTATCTGTGAAGCAATCTCTTGCCTGCTTAGAACAGATTCTACTGTTGAAAAGATCATATGATCAATTCGCTTCTATAATTTCAGCGCCTCCATTATCCATGAGAAAGTCAAAAACCCTTTCTGAGCTTTTTTCCTTCTTTCTCATAGAATTACAGGTGTGACTTCTAGTGCTTTCTCAAATGACGGAAATACAAGTTATTAGTAAGTTTGAAAACTGATAGAGAAGTCTTTATCCCACAAATAAATTAGTGACCCGGGACCCCCTCCATCCTATACTATAAGCTCCAAGACCTCCTAATTTTGCGTAACTGGTGACGCTTAGTTCCAGCCTTCTACCGGGCCGATTTTCATGATTTTTGCGGCCATCGACGGGCAATTGTCTCTAGATTAGCCCATTTTATTCAGTTTTTCAAAATATGACCCAGGTTTTTTTATATTACGTTGTAAAGTTGCGAATTTTCCCATTTAAACAATGTAAATTTCTGTGTTTTGTCATAGTTCGTTTGAGCATTCTACCGGGCCGATTTCCATGATTTTTGCGTAAATCGACAGGTAATAGGCCCTAGATGAGCCCGCTCTAATCAGATTTTGGAAAAAGGACCTAGGTTTTTTTAAAATCACGTTATAAAAGTGAGTACATTTCCAGAATGCTCCGGGACTGCTACCGCTATGCGCGGGAGGATGCGCAGTGGTCGAGGAGGTTGCGCAGTAGCCGTGTAGCCTGCGCATCAGCTCTATACTTATCTACGCAAGATTCCCCCGATGTATCTCAAGACGAGCGGTGGCCGAGTCGTCTAAGACGTCGAATGCGTTCACTTAGAACTCGGTGTAGGTTCGATCCCCGACTCATGAAATTTAAATTGTTAGCTGACTATCATTGGTCATTGTTTTACTGCAATATTTCATCAAGCAGTCATTCCAAAACGCGTCCTTTTAATTTTAAAGTAATTTTAAGTAAAGTTTGAAATTAATAATAATAAATAAAGTTGAAATCGTAATTTTTTAGGGGAAAAATAAAACTAACACTGATAGGAGGGTAAAAGTAGGGCCGCGAAGCGGCCCATTGATGGCGCGGAGCGCCTTCAGGGGGTTGGGCCGCGTAGCGGCCAGGGGGCGTAGCCCCCTAGTTTTTTATGATAACTTCGCGAAACTGGCTAAAAAAATTGAAACATTGTGAGGAAAGAAAGGGAAAATTCCCTTTTTTACAATTTCTCTTGGATCCTAGACTGCACCATCTAGCCAATCAGCAACTTTTAGCTGGTAGATAATAAAGGTTGATCTATCTACTTGTTTCTGATTTCAGAAGTTTGTCTAAAAAACCTACATACCTGTTGATTTAAGACAAACTGCTGATTGCTCAATATGGACTCAAAATTATCCCATGAAATTTTCAAGTCTGCAACTTGCTCCATTCGATCCTTTGTCCAGCTTGATAGAACATTGTTCTTTTTCTCTATTTCAACCACAAGTTTTGCCATCTGGGCATGAAAAACAAAAAAGGCATAAATTGTTTCGAGATATGAAATATTAAAGGAAAACACCGTTGAAACTTTGAGTAATAAATTACTAGAGAGATTCAATGACTTCATAGTAGGATAATGAAACGAGGCATACTAGTGCTGGTGTGTTTCACAGTAATTGGAAACAGTACTTTAACAGAGGGGTCTCAGAGACAGCTTCTTGTTCATTCTAGATTATGTATTTTACTGTTATACCTACTATCAAAATGAGTTGTAATGACCAAAGTTTCAAACTTGAGTTTCTTGCACGGATCACAGATTTACTGTCAACGCTAAACTGACATTAGACAATCTTTTGTTGCAGTTCAAAAATTGCGTACATTTTTTGGCGTGGACTCAAAAAAAAAAAAACAAGAGCTCTGTAATAAGTGACTGAAAGATATATCTCTTCTTATTCTAGAATTACTAGAATAAATAGAATTATTAGAGGACAAAATAATATTCTTACCTCCTTGGATGAGTTCATAATTTTCACATAGGAGGCATTGGCGTCTCCTATTTCAAGTAAAGATTGAGGCTGCTTTTCTAAAAGGAGGCGAGACTCTGAGATGAAACTTTCAACCAGGGCAACGTCTCGAAGAATGGAAGATTGAAGTGACACTGTTAAAACATCCCAAAACCGGCGATTGTGCAATTCTATTTCTGATAAAACAGGTGCACAACTTACTGTAAAGCACTCAAATTTCTTGTCGCAACTGAAATAAAAATAGTAAAGTAGGTTACAAGTGAAGTGGAATAGAACAGAATAGAACATGGAATTCCACTGCTTTAGCTGTTACTTATGGATGTTATAATGCATTCTAAACTATGCTAACAGGAAATAAAAAATAGGATTGATATATTAGAGAAGAGGAACGAAAGCCTCATCAGTAGACTTATCGCATCTCCATTTCCAAAGCAAAAAAGAGGTATTCAACAAAACACAAAAATTCCCTTCTGATTTAGGGTCGCTTTAGCATCTAAGTGGTTAAGCTTGGAACCAAGAAGCAAAAATCTCAACTGAAGACCGACTTCTTGGTACTTAGACAGAATTGCTTTGAAAATATTTTTCGTAAAAATAAAAGGAATCAAAGATGGATTTTCAAAATCCTGTTCCTCAGTATAAAATAATATACGGAGGAATATTCAGAGGGTAAAAAGTTTCCAGGGGTTTGAAAAAGTGATGCCTTGAAGGATTTTAGAAGTCACTAAATCTCATAAATAATTGATCCTCTTTGAATTAGGAAATAAGAGACCTTACCGACTTATCTGCCCATTCACCACAAATAATGAACAGAAACAATATTGAGAAACCTGCAAGAGAAAGAAAAATAGTGCATTTTCTTCGGAAAATACACTGAAACTTTAACCTTTTTGGGGAAAAATAAAAGACACTCATAGCACTTGATTTTGGAGCATGAATGGTTGCTTTATTTTTTATCTGCTTACAATGCAGTTCTTAGCCGTGTGGTCCCTACTTCCTTCCTTCTTGTGGACTCATGAAAGTCATGAAACACTTTCCATAGAGAGATTATTTTGGTGTTTTTTCCGACGCAAATACACTATTTTTTCATACTAGATGCTGATTTGGAATTCAACTGTCACCGATTCGATATTAAACTGACTTACCTGATGAGATGAGACATCTCTTGACCCCAAGCTTTTGAGCTCTTAAAATTATTGTCCCAGTCTTCAGCAACATGAAGGCTTTGCGCAACCAGCTGCTCTAAATCCACGGAGCCCAAAGCAACATGTTCCAACCAGTCATCCAGAACCCCGAAAAGTTTGGTGAACAGGGTTTCAGCAGTATCAAATGCTTGAAGGAACCTTGGAGCATTTCTGCAGAACAAAAGAATTAAAGGATTCAGTTTCTGTAAAATCAAGAAAAGTACGACCACCCTCAATATCTTTATGTCGATCTTAATCTATTTAAGTCATCTCTAAAGTCTATCTAATGCATAGTTTTTTCATTGTAAGAGCTCCGGTACAGTAATGTAAAAAATAAACATTTGGAAAACGTTTATGTGGGCAAAATATTTGGAAAAGACCATTAGGACGGATTTGACTGAAATCAGCCTGACTGCACTAGACGTTGCCTATTTTTCTCTGATGTTTTATTTTACAAAATGGATGACTTAACAACACTGCAAATTGATATTTTGTGAGTATATTCTTCATAACCTTGGGGAAATTCACCGAGTGTTAAAGCATTGATTTGTTTAATTTTCATTTTTAAAAACAGGAGAGAAAATTTGGCAACATGAAATGCAGTTAGGTTGATTTTGTGAGTTTTACCCACTCATTGAGTAATGGACTAAATTTTTCAATCAGGAACTAGGATTCTTGGCCTAGTTTATAAAAAACGTATGTAGTATTATAGTTTTCCTATGCACATAAGTGTTTCTACGGATGAGCCAAAAACTGCAGTTCCTGTTTGCAAAATGTAGTTTAAATGATTCTTTATTTTAAATAATGAACAGAATGTTGACGAGTGTGTGCAGAAGATCCAAAAAAGAAGGATACTGTGAAACAGATATGTAATCATACTTTACCTCTCTACCATAATTTGGAAAAGGCCTGTATCAGAGACCCCTCTGAAATTGAGAGGAATGGCTAAAAATTTCTTCAACTGAGAGTAATACTTTGCACGAATTTCTTCAACTGAGGGGTTGAACTGAAGTTTCTGTTGACGAAACACTACCTGTAAGAATTAATTATCATAAACTACTAACAAATTGCGAATTAACTTACGAATAATATTTCACGGCAAATTTGACAATTGTAAAAAAGTTACTAAACATAAAAATCACTTTCTGGGAAGTAGCCGATTTCTGACCCTTTTCTTCTAAAAGTTCCTACGTTTCGAGTTTTCCTGGTGTACCGAGAGACACATAGAAAAACTTAACGGCAAAAAATTACCTGGCAATAACTTAAACTGTCTTAAGTTGATGACTACTTGTGTCAAATCTAAAAGGTGTTTTCCAAGAACAAATTGGATCCGTTTTGTCCACACTCCATTCTTGAAAACATCAAGAAAGGGGTATAAGTATATCTTCCTTTAATTGTACTCACAATAAATAAATAAGAATGTGAAAGATACCTGTTGCAAAGAAAAAAAACACCTCAAAATCGACTGTCTGACCTGGGAAAATAAATAAACCTACTTTGCCTCATTGCATTTTTGAAAAAGTATTACATACCTAATTATGCCATTTCTTTCCAGATACTTTTCCTTTAAAGGGAAATATTTATGTAGTCTTATGGAAAAAAGATCATAATACTGAGTGAACTTGAATGAAGACGATTCAAACCTCTATTTTCATTTCCGGCAAGTGGTGATTCAGATGCTCCAAGCCTACTCGATACTGAAGCTCCAAGGCTTTGTAAAGTTGATGATTCCAATGAGATTTCCAAGAAGATGTATTTATAAATATGGCTTCAACTTCTTTGATGATGTTCCGCATTTCTGACACAGTTTCTCTCCACTTCGGCAATTCGCGAATTAGGTCAGTATCCATTAAAAAAATTACCTGAAGACGAAATGACAATGTTTGATGGCGATCGCACAAAATTAGGTTCTCAATTTTAAAAGTCAGAATTCAGGGCCACTTGAATTTTATTCTTCATTTCATATGACATACTTTACAACTATTCAGGCTTGCGCAGCTTTTACACCAGAACTTACATATGATGATCTTGAGAAAACTGAGACTAGATAGTGACTTTTACAGCTTTGTGCATGTATTCTAGTACTGTCATGCTGAAAAAAACCGCCATATTATCAGTCGAATGTTGCCGAATTGACCCTGATAAAAAATTTACTTTGGATGAAAGTTGTGCAGATTTTCCCATGAAAATTCCAGATATTTAGATTAAATTGCCAAAAAAAGTGTCAGAAATACTGAAAGAAAAAGATTTACAACTTTCCAAATAAATTCCTATTCTACAAAAAGAAACTTGGCAACGCCTGAGGGTTTATGCAGCGTCCTTAGCATGGCGAAGTAGAGATGTTGCAGCAATGACAGATAATGATCAAGGAGACCTCTCTCTTGCAGAAGTAATACAACAGTTAATGTATGATTTAGGAATTCCGCTTTACAGACATGGCAATGGTGTCATATCTCCATGCAAAGAAGAGTATTAAAGTAACCAGCACATGGAGTGCTATTTGGACAGCTTATTATGACAGTTGCTAAAGGAACATCGAATTAGAGAGAAATTAAAATCGCATTAAATTTTGTTGGTTCAAGAGGGATCTCCTTTGATTGACGGGCGGATAGAGGAAAAAGTTAACTTTTCTTAGTTTAACTTGACCACGCACAGGTTGTCCAGTTTTCTCTGGGTCCTCCTTGTATTAATCTATTAGATCTATCTTAGAGCTGCTTGTTGACTTTCTGCGTAGTTTGAAGGCGCTGAAACCTCAGTTAATTATTAGTCAGCGCATATGTTCTTGTCAAATTTGCTGAAAATGAGAGCAAGATAGGAAAAGAAATTTTAGAATCTCAGGTGACTTAGGAGAGAAAACTTTTACCACACCTTTGGATAAAAAATATTGATCAAGAGGCTATGAAAGCATGTATTTCCATTACCATACTTCAAAATATGTGTTCCTCCTTTAATTTTCTTAGCAGACATTACAAAAAATTTGTATGAAAACTTTTCAGATACTCTTAGGAGGGCAAGGGAAAGTTCATGCCGTACCGTGATTTCCTATTGCTAGGAGATTTCTTGAAAACCCTTAGTTTACCAAGTCAAATAAAAAGGAAGATAAAAATTATTAAAACAAATTTCCTTGCCTTTTCAGTTAACTTTTGATGATGAGACACAAGAGTATCATTCTGCAATGCTAGGGTCTGAACTGCTGCCTGGAGTTTTGCAATGTACGAATCAACAGATGTGATATCTGACCATGTAACATTATTCTGACTCTGAACTAGTCTAGCCAATTCCACTGCAGCGGTGAGCATCATGGGCCTTTGAGACGGAATCATGCGATCACCAATTGTGTTGTGGAATGTTGCACACTGCAAAGTAAAGAATAAATTCTAGTGGGTCCACGAAGTAGTTTGATCCTATGTAAATGAGTTGAAGCCTTGCATTAGGGTTGGATTGTGCAAAACCATCACTTCTGGTTCAATGAAGTTTGATATTAAATACCCTTCCTTTAAACTGAGAGAACTTGCCCAAAGAAAAAATGCACCCGCCTTTTATAGGTTTATAAGATAACTCATCCTTGGTGTTATATCTCCTAACCCAAACAAGATCTAAAAATACACTCTTTGATAAATTTTGAATCTTTCAACTCTCTTTAAATCAGTCCAGACCTTAAATGGGTCTATTATCTGCTCCGAGAGAAAAGGAACTGGTATTTCATTAGATGTTAAAAAGAATGTATTCATCAATAGTATCTTACCTTTTTGAACAAAGGACCTAGAAAAAGCTCTATGCAGTGGGAACTAAATTATTTTGAACTCAGTATTTTATTCAAGGCAGTGTTCTTTGGTGACGCCAAAATGCAATTCCTTACCACCGCATAGGAAATATTTATCTTTAAGATTAAAAAACTCTGTTGGAGGTTAAAATTCAAAATAATATTTTCTTGTACCAAGAGGATACACAAAGATAGTAATCAACAAGCAGAAAGTAACTGTAAATCAGGTAACTCGGTCTTTCGGCTTTTAAAGAGAGTTCGTAAGAAAGGGCTCATTTGGTAACCTGAGTGGAACTACAGTATGGCCTCGATTTATTGGATTTCATCGGACCTGAGGCCAAATCGGTTGAATCGGGGAATCCATTAAATCATGCTAGTGGGTTCCGCCGAAAGGACCAAAGGATCGATCCGTTAAATCGCGATCCGATAATTTGAGGTCTTACTGGAGTCTATTTAAGTCATTTGAAAAAGTTCATCCTTTAAAGTGCAATACACATAACAAACAAACAAATTCTAAAAAAAAATGCATATACCATTTGTGCCATGGAGACTAAATGTACAAACCTGAGAATGTTGGCAATGTATTTACAATTACTGATGATTCAAAATTAATTGTACAAGCATCATTAAATTAAAATTGGAAGTGGAATCACTTGGGACTCATAATTTTTGGTGCACAGTGATGAGCAAAAGAAGATTTGAATCAATGTAATTATCCCACTTAGTAGGGTTGATTTCATCAAAAATAAAAAATGCACACTCAGCTTATCTCAGCTGGAATGTGAAAATTTTGGAGTGCCAAAAAAAGTGCAGCCATCAGTTTCGTTACATACTTGCTCTAATGTCATTGCTTGAGATTTAAATTTTTTGCCAAGATCTGCCGCTTCTTGAATTTTATCAGGAATATGATAACCAAGAACTCGAAGTTGTTGCACTTCTCGAATGAACCTGATCAATTCAGGGCTGTAGCTCACTTTCATGAGCTTATTTTGTTCAAAGTGTACGACGGGTTCATTTGTGCTTAGACTGAAAGTTCAATTCAGAGAAGGTATTATTATACAGAATGAGCAAGTGAAAATTTTATAACTTGAGTGTTTAAAACATCAAAATTGTGATGAGATAATCACTGCCATCCACATTTGTATCATATCCGATGCCAAAGCAAGCATATTATAATTGGTGCAATTTTAGAGACAAGATAATACGCATCTTGCAGCTTCAATGAAACTGTTTAAAAAATGAAAGTTTTCCCTCAGCAAAAAGTGGAGAGTTCCAAAAATTTCCGATTACTTTTTCTCCCAATACTTTTGTAAAATGATTAAGCCAGTAGCAAACTGATTAAAGAGAATATTGTTACTATTCTGAATTTCTCTGCATGCTCTTAGTTTTATAAAAGCAAAATGGATGTCAGACAGTCTCAATATTGAGATTACATACTTGATTCTTTATTGCAAAACTACTTGTATTTGGTACATCTATTGGCAAAGCCTCATGCAAATTTTGCATAGAGTCCACATGTTTTGAAAAATCACAAATTTAAGTAGACATGTGAAACGATTGAAAATTGATCATGAAAGCATCTTGCTTTCAGTGGTAATATCAACAGTACTTAATGATGCAGACTTCCAGTCATACTTAATTTTTTTTTTCTTTTTTTTTTTTTGGAAAACTAGTCAAGGGTATTTCTTGAAAACTTGCTTGGGTTTTCCTCTCTGTGTGCAAAAAATTCTGTATTTTCAACACATAAAGTTGGTTTGTTTCTCTTCAAACAAACAAAATTGAGGCAGAATCTTTGAAACATAGCAATGGAGATACGTACTTTTGCAATTTGGCCAGCGCAATAAGTTGCATGGGAATCTTGCATTGAATATCAATAAAATTTACTCACCCAATGTTCCTATTTGCAAGTTCTGAGACAGTATCCCTTGACCAGGCATTAAACTTTTCTGTTTGAAAGTCTTTTAACAACTTTTTGAGGGCCTCAAGAGTTTCTTCAAGTTCCTTGAAACCTTGTAAATCATTCAGTAAAAGATGACTAGTTGATTCGATACTGATCACCTAAAACAAAAAAAATCTTCCTCATAAAAAGAAATTGCACTTTCATGTAAAATAGACTTCAGAAGATTCACACTTAAAGCAATTGGATTTTTTTTTTTTTTTTTGATTATACACAAGAAATTTGTACCACAAATTTTATCAAACAAAGAGAGGATTGGTATGTATGAAATTCTATATTAATTAGTAGGACTTTAGTCTAAAACCTAAGATTACCTAATTCTAGCCCTTATATTAGAAATTTGATTAAAACATAAATACTCCGAAATAAAAATGTCTTATCGTTTTATTTAAAATGGAATGGATTGTCGATTAGGGCCTGCATCCACCAGCTAGCTCCCAACTGTGCCTAGGAGGACAAAGGAAAATAAGCTAATTTTGACACTTTTTTTCCTTATTCCTTGTGTGGATGTACATTTTGCAGAACAGATGCTGAGGAAAATGGAATCAGGATAGTTCCTCAAATTTATCATTTCTTCCTAGTTGTTTTTTAATTTTTTTTTATGGTATCGCTTTAAACCTAGACCTGTCTGAACTACTGAAGAATTTGTTTGGCACAACAGTATGAGTGATAGGGCTCCCATCAATGCGCAAAATCCAAGAATTCATCATAGAAATTTCTGAGAAGATTTTCTTTCTCAAACATGTTCATTTTGTTTTTGCTGAATAGCCTTCTTTTATCATTCAAAGGCATACGCAAAAGCTACTAAAACAATAATAAGAGCAGGACTCCTGAGAATAGGCATAGTCTTGGAGAGCATCACGAAAAATCAGGGTTTTAAACAGTAGTAGCACTTTAGGATGGACAAGCTTATGAGAATAGCTGGAGAAGATATATTAGAGTGAATCAGATCATTCCCGACTCGAAAATATTCTAGTCTTCGGCGTCAAGCTAAAAATGAAGATGATAGATCTTCCTAAATAATGAGTGCGTAGACTCATCAAGCTAAAAACTAATGGATGGACACAAGATACCGGAGAAAGTCAAAATAGAAAAAGCTGAGATTTTATTCCATCAAAACAGTTTTTCCAATTATCTCTGCACAGGCCCGTTTTCGAGCAAAATCTTTGATATTGTCCACGAGCTTGTACACAGGCTGACTGAACCATGGCATAAACACAGCTTTTAAGTGTATGCACGGATCAACAAAGCTTCACAAAAAAAGAATTAATTTTTCAAAATACATTAGAAAGTGGTAAGTCATAAACTAAAGAGTGATGGATTACCTTTTCTTCTTGCTGTCTCGTCCAATAAATACTGGCGATCAAGGGCGGCATATCAACGTCTTTCATTGCCATGCTTTTTGTGCTTTCTGCATCGAAGTTTAAACTCATTACCTCATTGATATATCTTTTTAAGATTTCCAGCAGATTCTCTCTTTCTGAGCGTAGAGTATCAGCAATCAGGTCACATTGGATCAGCACCTCATAGCGCTTGAACTCCTGCAAGTATTGTAGAATTGGGACATTGAGACTGTGCAACTGTTCTTTCAGTTTGTGGGCAACGCACTCTTTAACAGGACCTGGAAAAAATTAGTTACATGAATTCAGCTCCATCAGTAATTATAGAAATTAAATTACGTGAATCAATCCGGCGAGAAATAAAGTGTCTTTTGGATTTTTCCTGTGATTTTTTATGGCACTTTTCTAAACATATCCAAATCTGTGACCACTTTTAGGGGGAAGATCCCTTCTCTACTTCGAAAGTGTATCCCCTTTTGCTTAACTTGACTAGATACAAAACTTCAACTTGCATTCATGAAGGTGTTTACAGGAATTCAAAAACAAAAATATGGCCTTATGTCATTTGACCTTACATGACCATTTTTTGCAAAAAAAAGTATGACCACAGAGTTAATAAAAAATCTATATCACCATTAAAAAAAAGCTTGTAAGGAAAACATTCTACCATTGTGGAGTTCACACCAACTAACTTTTTGTACTTTTAGACTGCGAGAAAAGATACGCCATATTGATTCTTCTATTTACTTTACATGTATAAGTAATGTCAGATGATCTTCTGTCGTAGTCTAGAAGTGCGTAAACTTAATTGGCGTGGACGCTGGCAATGCTGATTAGAGGTAATAATTTCAAAAAATGGTAAAAAAATAATAACAATCTTTTGTTAGACTGAAAAATATTGCAATCTAATACACTTGAATAACCAAGAATTTTGATCAAAAATCGAGTGATGAAACAAAAAAATGGCAGTTTAATATGACTCTCATGCAATTATAGGACCAAAATAAAAATATGACAATATCACATGAGTTTTCTAATCAATCTTCGATTTCATAATCCTTACCTAAATTTTTCTCATGTTCATTGACTGCCATGTTCCACGCTTGAGAGTACGGACTCCACAGAAGCGCATTTAAGCCTGTAAAGGGTGTGAAACTCAACCCTTGAACAAACTGACTCCTTTCCTGAGCGGAGAGAAGTCGACTCAGCTGCCAGTGAACTGTTCGTAATGTGAAAATCTCCTGTAACCTTCCGCAAAACCCATCAACATAAGAAGGAATATATCTTCCGAAAGACCACTCCTGCTCAGTGTAGTGCGGCCAGAAAGTCATAGTTAGTTGCTCGCAAACGGCAATAAACTTTTCACAAACGTCGATGCAAACTGACAGTATATCTGTAACGTCCACGAGGCTACTCCATAGGTCAACACCAGTAAGATGTTTCATGATGAGAGTGCACAATGTGTTGCCGACCACATCAAAGAGGTGTTTCATTCTTGATGCTGGATACTTCACTTTCCAAAGATCATCCAAGGAATTTTGGATTGTTTCGTAAAGGTCTTCAACATCAAATAATGAAGATAGAGATAAATTTTTCAAGGCTTGCTTTAGTGAATCCAAGGCTGGAATGATAGCATCAATCTTCTTTGCAGGAATTTGAGATTGGCCAGACTGCTTCAAGGCAAACCAGAATGACACTTCATCTTCAACAGTTAAAATATCTGAAACTGACTCTGGGTCATTTGAGGTGCAATGACCAAGCACTAAATGTTTGATAGTGTTCCCGAGATTATTAATTTGTGTTTGAAGTAAAGGATCAACTTCATTATTCCATTTTTCATCCTGAAAAAAAGGGATAAAAAATTCAAATTGCCACCAACAGGTAATGATGATTATAAAGTGGTCTTGGTGTTACACCAGCATGATGATCAGCCAGATCTTTTGAGTGTGCATCAAAAAATTTGTGCTGAATCATGATAGAGATGTTTTTTAATTGCATTATACTTTTATCACAATGCAAAACTCACAATGAGGACAAAGAGAGGCGTTAATGCATGAATTCAATAAAGGACTACGTGCAAAACGGGCCATTTGGGGCTCGGGGCGGATACATTTGAGACTTGCCCTATTCATTCACCTAACAATGCCCCATCTTTTCCCAAAGTTTCAAGCCCCACAAAAATTTTGGGGAGACGCGGCGGGGGGTCAAAGTTAAAAACCGGCAAAATTTTCGCGAATTTATTACTCGAAAACCAAGAACTTTTGGAAAATGCGGTTTAAACGAGCGTATTCAGCGTGACGAGAGCTTTCAGAAAATGTATAACATCATAGAGTTTTGTCAACATCAGCTCGAGTTATCGCCTCCGAAGCGCCGGAACGCTCAAAAAAGACCCCTTATTTTTTCACGTTTGGGCCGATTTAAAAAAAAGCCATTTTTTTATTTTGATGAAAAACTAATATGTTGTTCCTGACTCTCTGTAGACCCTCTAGCTCTTTACCGCATGCTGGGGAAATGTTTTGGTCGCGAGTTATAAGAGCGGACAGGAGCGAAGGTCGGGAAAATCGGCTATTTTAAACTGCGCGCGGCGACGTTTTTCTTCCGATCAGCGCCGCGCGCGCAGTTTAAAATAGCCGATTTTCCCGACCTTCGCTCCTGTCCGCTCTTATAACTCGCGACCAAAACATTTCCCCAGCATGCGGTAAAGAGCTAGAGGGTCTACAGAGAGTCAGGAACAACATATTAGTTTTTCATCAAAATAAAAAAATGGCTTTTTTTTAAATCGGCCCAAACGTGAAAAAATAAGGGGTCTTTTTTGAGCGTTCCGGCGCTTCGGAGGCGATAACTCGAGCTGATGTTGACAAAACTCTATGATGTTATACATTTTCTGAAAGCTCTCGCCACGCTGAATACGCTCGTTTAAACCGCATTTTCCAAAAGTTCTTGGTTTTCGAGTAATAAATTCGCGAAAATTTTGCCGGTTTTTAACTTTGACCCCCCGCCGCGTCTCCCCAAAATTTTTGTGGGGCTTGAAACTTTGGGAAAAGATGGGGCATTGTTAGGTGAATGAATAGGGCAAGTCTCAAATGTATCCGCCCCGAGCCCCAAATGGCCCGTTTTGCACGTAGTCCTTTAGTTTCACATGCAAAATTAGTTTAGTCATTAGCTTCCGGTTGAACAACTCATGGTGGTGATCGTTGAAAGAACTGTACAAGGTGATATCAATGGTTAAAGTGTGGTGTAGTAAACCACATGTCCCTGTTTGCAACTTTGCAAACTATCTGTCGCATATGTTATTTTTTTCCTTAGAAAACTATTCAACGCTATTTCTTGAAAACTTCCTTGACTTTATTTATCTGTAAGCAGAATATTTGGTATAAAGTTCAAACTATAAAGTTGGCTTGTGTCTCTCTGAAAAATAGAGTAGTGAGCAGAAACTTTGAAACATTGCAATGGTGATACACGGTTTCCTTAAAAATTGATATTTTGAGATTGAATTCTTTCAAAACTCTGTTGATTGGTTGATAAAGATTTCTTGTACTTGAGGTACATTAAAATCCTTAAAAATATTAGAGTATGTGGTTTATCAAGGCACTTGGATCTCTCGTAACTTTTAATGTGGTATTTAAAACTAATGTGAATTCTTTAAAGTCAGTTTATATTACCTAATAATTAATTTCTAGGTACCCTATTTGGTGAGCAATACAAAAGAGGGAAGGATACTTGGATTGCATTTTGCAAAAAGGAACCAAGGACATTCCAATGTTGCTAGGATTGTGCAACTTACAATCTTTGCAATATAGTTACTGGAATTGTGCACAAAATTAAAGTGACCAAGGTAACTCTCGTCTTGAATTTATAGTTTATTGGGAGTAAAAATAAAATTTGTTTAGGTGATCAGTGTTTATATTTGCAAGGTAAAATCATTTGTACAATCTTAGCGACATCGGAATGCTATTGGTTCCTTTTTGCAAAATGCAATCCACTGGAAACTATTTTGTTCTTTAAAACTATGTAACCTACCTCCAGTAATGCAGGAGCAAATACATGCTGTAGGGTATGATGAAGTCCAATAAGAGGAGATTTCACAATTGTGGTCATGAGGATGATTTGATGAAGGTTAGTTTCAGTCACAGGAGTAGGTTGCTTTTTAAAAAATACCAAAATACTGTCATCACCCTCACAATGAGGAATGCGCAAACTTAGTTTGAGAGTTTCTTCACACGGAGTCACTGATAGAAGTTGACAGTTTACATCATTCAAAAATGTATCCACTTCTGGTGCATTTTCAAAATCAGCAAGATCAGCAGCGATACAAGATGAAAAAAAACTTTCTGAAAAAGGAGAAGGGCATTTATTGGCATTATAAGTCAAATACTGGAATTTCAAGAAATTACCTGTTCCAATGACAACTACTCAATTTTCTTGTTATCAATTGGCATGATCTGATTGCTAGTCTATTTTTAGTCAGAACAACTGAGGGAGGTAGTTACAAATTTTAATCGCTGCAACAATAATTTTTTGTTCGTTTATTTTTTCGTTTATTGTACTATTACTCTTATCTCTTATTATAGTCTGTTTAGTTTACCTACCAGGCAGGGCTACCTAATGTTAAATATTTTGCCGGTTCCTCTGTGTTGTTATTCTCTATATGCAGCCCTCCACACAAGCAGCATTGCTTGCAGGAGGGTCTTGCCAGTTTAAAATGATTATTATGTTGTAATTTTGTTTTGTAATAATAAAATAAATAAATAAATAAATTGTCGCCCTATTTAAGGGAGTTCTCTGTAGAATGAAATAATTTAATTAATATTCTAAGAGACAGTGCTCAAAGGTTATCCAATATCTTAATTAATCCTTGTTTTAGTACATTTCATAGGAGACTTTGTGCTAGTCTGGTAATGAGAATAATTAGGTTCTCTTTCATTTTCCAACGAATTGGCTATGCTCCAGCAGATATGTACATTCTGCCGTGTTGTTGGTAGATCAAATTACCAACATTTTCCAACAGCATAACAAGATAATGAAATGCAGTATAACGATGAGGCTTTGTCTTCTTCTTGATTAGTTGCCCGAACATAGTTTCAATGACCGTTCAGCTTGCTGCTCTGTCAATGAACCATATTTTTCCAACTGAAGCCTCAATCACAGGGACAAACTATTTGTTTACATTTTTTTCCAATATATCGTTGGATAAAAAGATTGTGTGATACTGAAATGAGAACTCAACAATCAGATGAAAAGTTGAATGGGTGCTAGTTTAAATCTGACATCACCTTCAATTTTCCATTCAATAAGATGGAAAGTTGTAGCAAAAGCTTCCAACCAACATTAGCTGAACCTATATCTTCATGAACCAGAAGTTAACGGAAATACCCGAATGCCGATGTTGGGTATTAGGACAATATCACACAGCGACAGAAGCTGAATCAAACTTTTTTAGTTCAACTTTCAACTTGTCGTCCGTTTTTGTTGGATAAAAAGTTGAACCACCTGAATTGGGCTTGTCAATGTCTGACAGGACTCGTGGGTCTATGAGGGTGTGATCCCTCAGTCTGTCTGATAATAAATTTCGGAGCCCCCTTTTAGTACACGTTACACAAGAAGTATGCTTACCGCAATTGCTTCGTAAGAAAGATTTCCGAGGATCACGAGTATTCATGCTAGATGATGTTTTGAAAGGGAATAGTAGAAATAAATTATCCATACATATACAGCTACTGCTAACGTCTAAATAATGGTTGGGGAGCTTATGCTTGAAAAGAGCAAATTAATAAAGTCCGCGGAGCGAGGACTCGCCTTGTGCGACATTTCCATTTGTTTGTTTTGAAAATTCGGACCTCGTGCGTGGATGTTTACTTTTTGCAGGCAAAGACCCCCTCGGAATGAGCAGGCAAGATGGCTGCGTGGCGCGACGGGAACTCAGAGCAGTTCGAGCACCCTCTAACCAATACCTACTCTAACCCATCCTATCGTCTGCCGTCTCCCCACCTTATCCATCCACATAATCATGTTTCCAATAATGTAAAATGAATCAGTGAGTTCGGAAACACTCCAACACGGGTTTTTTTCGATTTTCACTTTTTTACGGTTTAGTAACACTTATGGATAAGTAGAAGCATCTGCACGCAAAAGGATATTTCGAAATTGCAATCGGAAGTGCTCGAAACGGCGACGGGAAAAGGGAAGAATCGAAGAATTTCATTGGAAATACCAATTTTTGGCCGATCAAGGGAAACGGGCGACTATCCGATGCGGTTTTATTTTTTCGGTTCAGTATACCTTGTGCCAACAAGTTATATAAATATTCAAGCGTTATTCAGGTCAAAAAATATAAATTTTTCAGGGCAGACTATGAAAAATCAGTATCTGAAACTTGGTGCGTTAAAGTCTCTAGAGTACTTCTTGCGTCCTTTGGCACCAAAAAAGTTTTTCTTAAACTAACTTCTTCGCCCGCTGCGAAGTTTTAGGTGTTTCCTGAAAATTTTTTTTTCCGAGTTGGTGTATTTTCGAACTCACTGATTCAAATGTCATCTTAGGTACCTAATGCTATATTTATGCTCCCATATTTCACCCCTTGATGCCTGACTGGTAAAATTCACCACTTTTTGGATCGTTATGTACTTTTGTAGGTATAAGTTATCAAAAGCAGAAATGTGCAAAAGATATTTTTTTAGCAAATTTTTCAAGAAATATGCTAAGTGCCTCGTTACCTTTAACAGGATGTTTCCCAGAAGTTGTACCATTGTGCCACAAAAAAAATTTATAAATTTGTGCGAATGCTGAGTTAAATTTTTAGCTTGATGGTTCATCTTCACATGGAAATATTTTTGGTAGAATTACAAATTCCACAATGAAAGTCTAGCAACACAGCTAACTTAGCAAAAGCCCTCATATTTCTTGAAGTCAGGAGAGGGTAATATTTCTCCCCCCTCCTCCTAACTAGTTCCCCCAATGCTCCTGAAAACATCTCTGCTGAGCGCAAAAATCCTCAAACTCATTCCTCATCATCTGGCATCCCCATGGCTCAGATATAAATGAAGCCCCTCCCCCCCTTATTTTCCATCAAAATTCAAAATGTAAGTAGGTACGTTTAGAATTTGATTTCAATCCCTAGTAGCAAAACCACAGAAGGAAAAGATAAATATTATGTACGAAAGTTAATTTTTTTTATACAATGCATGCATACAAAAGTGTTAAAAGTGAACATTTTTATGTAACCATTATATAAAAAAATGTAATAATTTTCGTGAGCTTTTCGCGAACATACTAAAAATTCCTCTAATTCGCGTAAAGCTCACGAAAATGATGACCTATTTTTTTATATAATCGTTACATAAAAATGTTCACTTTTAACACTTTCGTATGCATGCGTTATATAAAAAAATAAAAAATGTGTGTATAAATAAAAATTTCGAAATTTCTTATCTTATCTCCTTATCTAGCTTTTATCATTTTTCATATATTACGGTCAGGTCTGAACTTTGATTTTTTTTTATATAAGTAAGCGTTACACATTTTTTATATAAAAAAATCATTTAGATAACAGATATATTTTTTTTATACTTTTTTTAGAAAAACAAAAATTTGTTCTGCTACTAGGGATGCCTCAGAACGCTGCGGGGCCCCCACACAAGCTTGTGATTTCTCCAGATATGCTAAAGATTTTCCCTCCTTAGGTAATCCTTAAATTATATCAGAAAAATGTCTTGCCAAAGAATTTTGAGAATTGCCCTGGTTAGTACTTGGTTTGAACTCTTTTAGAAATTTAATCCCGATCAAAAAGGTCAATTCCCTGAGCTGAGCAGTTTAATTTTTCTCCGAGAGTGAAATTTGTGCTTGGCGCCATTATGTGATGTGCAAAGAGTAGAGGAGAGGAGAGAGCAACAGAGTATAATCATGGAGTCCGAGCGAGCTTCATGCACGCTCCACCAGCTCCTCCCGCTCTGTGATCGCCTGCTCATTCGTAGGGGGTCTTTGTATGGAACGCCGTTAGTGTCAAAACCCTTTTCTTGCGCGCGCGGAATTTTTTCTGGCGCGCGGAATTTTTTTTCGGCGCGCGGAAAGAAAAAACCCGTTTTCGATGAAAATCTCTGAATTTCCGGATTCCGCGCCGGTATTCGATATATTTGCGCCGTTTGTGTCAAAACTATTTTTTCCGGCGCGGCGCTCCAAATCTGTTCCGCGCGCGGACTTTTCGATATATCGATTCCTGCTCGCCGCCGGCGCGGCGCTCCGAAATCTGTTCCGCGCGCAGAATTTTCGATATATCGATTCCTGCTCGCCGACTGTTTTTTCCGGCGCTGCACCAGAAAATAATTCCGCGCGCCACTTTTTCGATATATCGATTTTTCTGCGCGCGGAGAATATTATCTCTCTTTTGAACGATTTCCATTATCGATCCTCTGCGTGCCCCTGCCGTATGTGGGTCGTGTAAACAAACGCAGATTGATAACACAAATGATCCAAACAACTCGAAATCTCTTAATTTTAATTAATTTAAATCCATTTTCGACTTCAACCAAGCATTTGGCAATAATATTCATCGTATTTTACAACCTGGAGCCACGGCCTATCGGCTCATTTTAAGGTGCATTCTGAAAATCAGTTTTACAAGTCCAATGTCCAAACCCAGACTTTCTTCTTTCCCTTTTTTTTAACCATTCTCTTTTCACTTTCGCCTCAAATCAAATGTTTTGCAGTTTTTTTGTCTTAAGTAAGTGGTCCTGAATTCATTCAAGAGTTAGAAGTTAACGATTTATTTAGTATGATAGCCTTTTGACCTCTTAAGCTTTATCGATATGATCTCATGTAGTTCGAGGTTTCTTTGGCCCAAACCAAGTGATTACTTACACATCTGATGTGAGTCTTATGGCTCTTCAAATTCGCAGTGTAGAATTAAATCAGAGACTACAGTTACTTAATCCAGTTCTGCTCTCTTGTTCAATGTTTGTCATACGTGTTTGTTCGGTGACCACTGTAGTGCATATACACAGTTATGCTATCGGTACAGGTATTATTTCTTGTTTTCTACAGTCAGGACTTTCTCTTAAGCGCAATAATTTACCAAAGAAATTCACCTAGTTGCGTAAATAATTTGGTGTATAGATATTCTGTTAATGTCTCCTTGCGGTGATGCAAAGTTTCTGAGATCTGTCATAAGTGGATTTTGCATTTGGACGGTCACTCTTGCCTGATAAAATTACTGCTCTAGCAACTTCAAATTTATACTTTGATCTCTGATTCATCACTAAATGACACTCGTGCGGGGTCATTTATCTTTAATCAGTTCAAAGCTATTTCGACAATGAATCATCAAAGGTCCGATTGAAGAAGGAATTTTCTGGTGAGTGCTGCGGCTGAACCGACATCACAACTCAACTTTCAAAAGCATCAACTTATAAAAATTTATGAGGAAGTGGTAATGGTAAGTGGAAATCATGGTAGTGCTCGCTTCTTTCTTAAGCAAATTGTGCGCTCAAAATTTCAAAATCTACTCACCTGCATGTATATTTGAAGAGGAATACGACATGATATGTAGCAGGCTACACTTCATCTATTAATAATACGTAAATATGTCTTCCGAGCATTCTTAGGAAACTTCCACAATTTTTAGTTTTGTTCCTGAGAGAAAATTTTGAGATGACTCTGCTGGTATTCCCAGTGTCTTTTCAGAAATTTTGTACTTCGTAGGTATCATCAAATACTTAAGTATCAACAGATATTGTAGAAGATAGAAAATTTATTTGAGGATTCCTGCTAGTATGTTGTGTTTCCTGCAGCAACAAGGCTCATCACATTTCATGGAATGAAGTAATCAAAAACTACTTACTTACCTACAGCTTGGTCAGTTTCATGTCTTTCTAGAGTGAAGAAAATATTTTTTTTTCTCTCTATTTAAGAATTCAGGGTGAATCAAACCTGTCCAACAAAAATTTTAATAAAATGCCTTTGTTCAAAAACACATAAGAATCATTTCAATTGTAAAGATGCCGACGATTCTGGTTAAAAGTCCGAAAGTCGGCTGATTTACTGAATTTCTCAGGTACAGACGGATGGAAGGATTTTGAAAAGACATAGAATTACATCCTCCCATAAGAATAAGTCAGGAACATGGTTAAGGTTATCTGGGGATGACATTTGTAACATTTCGTTGCATGATTTTATAATCGAAGAGAAACAGAAAGTCTGAAAATTTGTAAATCTACGTACATGGTTTTCTAGTTAGGCTATGACATCGATATGCTCGTTTTGTTATCAATTAATCTCCATAAAGGTAAGCATACCTACAAACACTGTTCCACAAGAGATACGAATGTAACTTGTGATACCTAAGTGACTTTACCAATCTTACCTGTTAAACTACCAGCTACCTGATTATTGAAACTATGTCAGCCCGATATGAAAAGACATAGCCCTATCTTCTCCATGTAATATATCGGAATTTGTTGTCTTGTCGGGTTGCTCTAAGCCTTCAATAATCGGCCTGCTGATGAGTTGCAAAATATTTCCACTTCTAGACGAATGATCATGTCTTGGTTGATGCTTTCGATAGTAGAGTTGTGATGTCGGTTCAGCCGCAGCACTCACCAGAAAATTCCTTCTTCAATCGGACCTTTGATGATTCATTGTCGAAATAGCTTTGAACTGATTAAAGATAAATGACCCCGCACGAGTGTCATTTAGTGATGAATCAGAGATCAAAGTATAAATTTGAAGTTGCTAGAGCAGTAATTTTATCAGGCAAGAGTGACCGTCCAAATGCAAAATCCACTTATGACAGATCTCAGAAACTTTGCATCACCGCAAGGAGACATTAACAGAATATCTATACACCAAATTATTTACGCAACTAGGTGAATTTCTTTGGTAAATTATTGCGCTTAAGAGAAAGTCCTGACTGTAGAAAACAAGAAATAATACCTGTACCGATAGCATAACTGTGTATATGCACTACAGTGGTCACCGAACAAACACGTATGACAAACATTGAACAAGAGAGCAGAACTGGATTAAGTAACTGTAGTCTCTGATTTAATTCTACACTGCGAATTTGAAGAGCCATAAGACTCACATCAGATGTGTAAGTAATCACTTGGTTTGGGCCAAAGAAACCTCGAACTACATGAGATCATATCGATAAAGCTTAAGAGGTCAAAAGGCTATCATACTAAATAAATCGTGAACTTCTAACTCTTGAATGAATTCAGGACCACTTACTTAAGACAAAAAAACTGCAAAACATTTGATTTGAGGCGAAAGTGAAAAGAGAATGGTTAAAAAAAAGGGAAAGAAGAAAGTCTGGGTTTGGACATTGGACTTGTAAAACTGATTTTCAGAATGCACCTTAAAATGAGCCGATAGGCCGTGGCTCCAGGTTGTAAAATACGATGAATATTATTGCCAAATGCTTGGTTGAAGTCGAAAATGGATTTAAATTAATTAAAATTAAGAGATTTCGAGTTGTTTGGATCATTTGTGTTATCAATCTGCGTTTGTTTACACGACCCACATACGGCAGGGGCACGCAGAGGATCGATAATGGAAATCGTTCAAAAGAGAGATAATATTCTCCGCGCGCAGAAAAATCGATATATCGAAAAAGTGGCGCGCGGAATTATTTTCTGGTGCAGCGCCGGAAAAAACAGTCGGCGAGCAGGAATCGATATATCGAAAATTCTGCGCGCGGAACAGATTTCGGAGCGCCGCGCCGGCGGCGAGCAGGAATCGATATATCGAAAATTCCGCGCGCGGAACAGATTTGGAGCGCCGCGCCGGAAAAAATAGTTTTGACACAAACGGCGCAAATATATCGAAAACCGGCGCGGAATCCGGAAATTCAGAGATTTTCATCGAAAACGGGTTTTTTCTTTCCGCGCGCCCGAAAAAAAATTCCGCGCGCCAGAAAAGGGTTTTGACACTAACGGCGTTCCATAGTCTTTGCCTGCAAAAACGCTCAATCCTCGTGCGTGGAGTCGTGACAACAATAGCTATAGGTGCGTTGTTAAATTACTTTTGCTGCCCAACAAAAATGGCCGAATCTCAGCAGGATTGACGTCATCTCAACGATGACGTCAGCTCAACAGACGGGAGAAAATCGAGGTGTCGTTGTTAAATTCCCGTCGGATTCTGCGGATTTGGAGGTTAAGTTTTATTGAAATTTAATATTTTTAACATTTAAAAATCTTATTAACACCCACATTACTACGAAATTGACGCAATAAACGATTATAAGCAATTGCAAGTCCGTCTGGTGACGAACATGTGGCGAAGAAGTGCGAAAAAATGGCGGTTATGGATGTAAACAATAACATTACAACAATCCAGCAAACTCGGCAGCGGTCCACAGCAGCCGAGAACCTCGCTGAGCTGTTGGGCAGTTTGCTGAGCAGCCATCTTGGAAAACGGGTAAATCCACCAGAATTTACCAACGCTTTCGTTGAGCTCAACGCTCAGCGGGTAATTTTCGTTGGGCAGTTGTGGACTTTAACAACGCATCTTATGTTTATGCGAGCCTCTAAACCTAACTTCAATCGAAACCTGAGTTTGAAACCTAGGTTCAAATCACGGCATAAACGATTCGGAACTAACGAAATGTAGGTTTCCGAAATTTGTGTTTGAAACCTTATTTATCACTAAAGAGTAGGTTTTCGCACTCCGCATAAACGAACCGGAGGTTGAAATTAGTTGAAATTCGACTTCAAATGCGATTTTCAGGTGCGCGATCGGCAATATGGCGGATTTATTATCATACCGTTCGTAAACAACTGGTGCTAATCCCACGATTTAGCTTTAATTTTGCCATCATTCAACATTTTTTACAATCATAATTTTACTATAATTGTTGCTTAAGCACTTTTGCGTGATTCCTTCAGTTATATGTGGCTTACTTACCCTTATTTAGCTAAACGTAGGACGTTATTTTCTAGTGAAGGTGTTTAGTGTCAGATGGAATCCAGGCTTATTACTGCTTTTTCAGATTATTCTTGCAACTCTAATCAACATTTTATGACTACAGAAGCAAAGCAAGCAAAGAGCTTTACAGGCTACAATTGAGTAATAGCCTTACCCACCAGTTCATCATCTGCGGAGAACTTTTTTACTGCATCCGCACGATTTGCCTAGGATTTCAAGATAAGGCACCCTGCTTCCCTTTAAGTAGTGCACCGAATTTTTTCATTTCAATCTACCGATTAAATCCAAAATCTGATCCAATCAGAGCTGCATAGCTCTTGAATTTGTGTGTTATCCGTGTACGTATTTCCTGATTGTCCTACTGGAAGTGTGACTCCAGCCACAACCGTGACCTGCTGACTTATTTCTTTGATCCAATCTCTAGTAAATGATGACTCAAATTCTGAAGCCATCATTTATTGAAACTAGTTCAAAGTTATTGCTCCAAAGTATCGTCACTCTTCTCATACTGATGCAGAAGGAAGGAGATTCTTCGGTGAGTGCTCTGTGATCCAAGATTTTCAATTTGAAATAAGAATAAGGTTATTATTGAGGCGTGTAACAATTTTTGGTCGTTGAACCACTTGTCATAATTGAGCTTTGGCGTTAGAGATGCATCAACTGTGGAAAGTGGCTCTGCCTGTGCAAAAATATCTTGTGACAGCAGTGAATGTTAGTAAATGCGCTTTACAGATAGACTGAGAGCTCCAGATTCCAATCTACCTGAATAATTAAATTCAGAAGGATTTTTGAATTGAGTTCATATCGAATCTCAGTGGGAGAATAATATACAGTCTAAGCGAAAGAATATCAATGGTAAGGTTGGGTTTGTGTCTTAGGTTAATGAAATGCAATGGCAGGTTCTGAAATCTTGTTTGTCAGTTGCTCTTTACATGAGTCACCTTTGAAAATCAAGTTTAAGAAAAACACATATAGGTAGGCAAACAGTGGTAGGTAGCTTGCCTATTTTCTTCCTGTCTTGCTCATGGACTCGGAGAGCAGTCGGAAAGAGGGGTGAGAAACAGGATTTCAGCGCGTGTCTCTAGGAATGTGGAAATTCAAAATTTGTGAAGCGTCACCAGTTTGTTGAGATTGTCACCGTCCGTTGCCTCAAGAGGATTTAGACGCCTCTGCTTCAGCGATACATTGTTGACCTATCAATATCTGCTTATTTTGATCATATCTTGAAGGAGGAATTCCCATAAGTAAGTATATCCCGATTCTTTATTTGTTTCACTACAATAATGGCAGACACACAATCTTTACGACAGCATGGAGTGAAGGTGCGGTGCTTTACTGGATTAGCACTCCTACACTTTCAATGCCTATATCTACCTATTGTAAGATCATTAGAAGCTCAATCAACAACATGATGAATTTCTGCGCCTGCCATAATTATTTTTAACATGACTAAAAATTACCTATGGCAACTTTTCTGAACTCAGAATATAAGCTCGAGCATGATTTGGAGGGTTGTTGAGATTAGGCATTCATTCAATTTTAAAGATGAACGTAAAATGATTAAACATCTACTGTCATTTTTCCAACTGTTGCTCAGAAAGTCAGTAAAGGCTTTTCTAGTGAAGATGAAGCCTCCGCTTATATATTGTGGAAAAATTGAACATACACAGGATAAAGGAGTGATACCTAATAATTTATTGAATCAATTCAAAGTGGAAAAATGAAGTATAGCTTGTGAAAATGGCGCCAACATGAAATTCAAGTTCAATCGAAAATATGCGCATAAACAGCGCCAAAATCGGAAAGTTTGATTTCCCGCGAAAGTCGGGTTACAGCGCCCGCATAAACCCGACGGAGGAAACTTGCATTACAAACTTGGGTTTCGTGAAACCCCGGTTTCGAGCCTCGCATAAACGTAGCTAATCACGTGACGTTCTTAACTTGAGTCATGAAAAGCTGTGATTACACGACGAATAAAATGCATTTACAGCATTTTTGAATCCATCCAATTTTGAATTAATCGTAAACGTAAACTTTGGAATTTGTCATCGAGCGAATTAAAGCGAAGAACTGTCATTAATTTAAGAAGATCTATGACGTTATCATCTTTTTCAGTGTGGTAAGGAAAAAGGGGGAAAAACGAAATCCGCGAACATCAAAATTATTAGTGTAAAAAGGGCTTTGCATTGTTTCCACATTGTAAACACATTCAAATGTTATTTTTGAGGCTAATGTATTCAATTTTTTTTTTCAGATTTCACTCGGTTTGAAAGATTATCTAATCTACTGTGTAGTGAACTTGGCTCTAGTTTTTATCAGATGCAGACCCAGTCTGATTTTTTACCGTTCTATTTTTTATTATCAACTCATTCACTTTGTGTTTCCTGCCTTACACATAATTCTGTTGTTAATCTGGCAACTCAGGCAAAAGAGAAAAACAGAGCCCCAACCTGAACCACGAAGGCTGTCTGACAGCAAATGCAGTTCGCAAATTAGCATCTACTTGTCAGCGATAATTCGTCAAAATGTTAAAGAAATCGACTTAAAATGTGTAACTCTGTTTGAAATTCGTGTCTAGTGATTAAGTGCTCGCTAAGTGCAAATTTCCTCGCGGATTCCAGCGAATTTTGATCGGAAATTCTGTGCTCGGAAACGAATCCATAATGGATGTTGACAATGACCTAGTAGATCAAAATCTTCTTCAGCAATTTAGCTGCATGGGAACCACGGACAAAGATGACCTGATTAAACAGCTTCAGTGCATAGTTGGAAATATTAATGAACCCATGGCAACATTCTTCCTGGAAATGAATAATTGGTAGGATTTGCTTTTGTCAGATTCCCCAGCATTCTCACCTTGCACCAAGAATATGCATCACTATGGTGCAAGACTTATTTTTCTTTGTCTGATCTTCTGTCAATCTATTGTCTCTTTCAGTATGAGAGGCTGGAGAAAGAGTTATTTACGCTTTTGCCTTCAGTATCCTAGTCAGGCAGAAGTCCTTAAGTAATGGGTGGATAAGCTAGAAAATGAGCTAATATTTCTCAGCCTCGAGGTGCATATTTCGAGGAGCTCTTTTTTACTGTTCAACGATACTGCCGGTGGTCATCTTTTAGCAATGCAGTACCTCGTAACTAGGTGCAGAACAAGAGCATTTTGGTTGATCGTTCCAGATGATGCAATTGGCCCTGCTAAGCACACTCTGAATTTAGGCACAGAACGGAGTGTTATTCACATTGACACAGTCTAGGTTTGCCACATCAATCAAGTTTGTCAAGAACATGCAATTTTCTCCACAAATCGATTAATCATTTCTGATTCATACCTCTTGCCAGTTTCCTAAAGCATTAATGGGAGTGGAAACGATGCTTTTGGGCGTCCCAAGGATGGGAATTCCCCTCTCCGGTCTTGTCTTCAAGTTCCTTAGAAATGAGTTTCAACCTAAGTAGCTCCTTTTGTTAGTGATGTATTCATGAGAAATGAGCTTATCCAAGTAATTGTTTTGTCTTTTCAGGAATTTGCAAGCTGCAATTGGTTCATACTATGACTCGGACAATCCAGTAAAGCTTCCCTCAATGTCAGTTATTCGGGATGAAATGGATGCAGAGACGTTCAGAATGAGAGTACCTCCCAAATTCAGGTAAATTCAGTATCTGCATGCCTTACTCTGCTTCAGTCAAAACTATACCTCTGTCTTCTGTGGTGGAGTGATAGTAGCACTGGCCCAATGACGAAGAGCTGCCAGGTTTTGGGTCCTGGCCAGCAGTGTGGCTAAGATTTCCCGCTTTCTATCGACGTTGATGGAATGGAACTCAGTTCCATAGGGTGCTTCCCCAGCAAACAGAGTTCATTCAATCAATATCTACAGTAAATAGAAGTGAGCAGTCTGGTCAGGCTGCAGGAGACCTGAGTTTGATGGTCTCACAAGGGGAACTTACGGACCTGCCGCCTCCGATTGGGCTGAATTTTTTTTTACAGACTCTATGGACCAATTCTAGAGGTCAATTTGAGCCGTTTTCCCGAATGCGCAATAGGAAGGGCGTAAAAAATTCCCAAAAGTTGCGTTTTCGGCGTGTGATTTGGTCGTGCGGCGCGTGGCAACACTGAAGCAGCCTCTAGTACCGCTTTATCGGCCTGAAGGTTTCAGCGGAGTCCGGAGCCCTACTGCACACGTACTGGTTCCGTGATAGTGATGACCCGGGTTCGATCCTCGACTTTTTATTTTCCGCATGATCACGTAACATTTTATTTTTAATTCTTCATCCGCATTTATAAATCAAGCAGTTCCGATCACTATCCCCCCTCCCTCATTTTACGTACATTTTCCCCCGATGTTTATTCACATTGGCCACATATAATCGTATGAAACTTCATTGATATAAATTAATGAATTAAAAAGCAAAGGGCTAAAATAATGTGTTTCTTGGTGACCCTTGCATGCACATGGGTTTGGGGTTGCTCTTCAATTTATTTACACATTACATATTTTTCCAGGAAAACATTTGAAGATAATGTAGTAACAAATAAGGTTTTCTTTTGCTTTTTAATTCATTAATTTACATCAATGAAGTTTCATACGATTGTATGTGGCCAATGTGAATAAATATCGGGGGAAAATGTACGTAAAATGGGGGGGATAGTGATCGGAACTGCTTGATTTATAAATGTGGATGAAGAATTAAAAATAAAATGTTGCGTGATCATGCAGAAAATAAAAAGTCGAGGATCGAACCCGGGTCATCACTATCACGGAACCAGTACGTGTGCAGTAGGGCTCCGGACTCCGCTGAAACCTTCAGGCCGATAAAGCGGTACTAGAGGCTGCTTCAGTGTTGCCACGCGCCGCACGACCAAATCACACGCCGAAAACGCAACTTTTGGGAATTTTTTATGCCCTTCCTATTGCGCATTCGGGAAAACGGCTCAAATTGACCTCTAGAATTGGTCCATAGAGTCTGTAAAAAAAAATTCAGCCCAATCGGAGGCGGCAGGTCCGTAAGTTCCCCTTGTCAGGCAATAGTCACCTAGTGCTGGGGTACCTACTGAGTTTGGGATTAGTCCCGTGGGCTATTTGTTTTTAAATGCATTTAAGCCAGGAGGCTTGAGGATGCCAGTCTCTTATTTGCGAATTAGCTCCTTTTGGAGGCTGATAAGGATATACAGAATAACTCCTTGCTCATATTCTGTAGATTGTTGTTAAAATCTAATGAAAAAGAAAATATAAAATTGCTTTTAGTTGTTTAATAGATTGCTGCCCATAAGTCTTCACATTTAATTTTGATCTCTTTTAAGCCAAATTTCCCAATATTAATCGCTTATATTGAGTTAAGCTCCCTTTCAGGAGACGTGAAGTAGATGTTGAGAATCATTAATTTAACTGAATGAAACACAAAATCCTCAAATAACAGGAATTGTTGAAATTTAATCATGTTCTTTTTGTGGTCTTTTGGTAGATTTCTGAAAGTATGGAAGCTGTTAAACTCAGGAGATGAGACTTGGCCAATCGGGTGTTGTCTCCAATTTACGAGTAGAGACAAGCTAACGCAAGAGGACAGGATCCCAGTGGAACCACTTGCTCCAGGCGCTATCGCAGATATCGGAGTGATAATTGTTGCACCTGATACACCAGGCACCTATCAATCAAAATGTCGCATGGTTGCCACGAATGGAGCTTACTTTGGAGGTTGGTAACTCCCAATTAGATCAAAAGAAATAAAAATTATATATTACTCTCAAGTATTGCAAAATACGTTATCCCAATGGGGCTGTTGCACTGTTACTTTTCCAATTCATTTTCAAAAAGTATGCACTGATTGAAAATTTCTGCATTTTTCCAGTTTTCATGTAATCAAATTTTAGCTTAGAGAAAGACTTTCTAAGTCGCCAAAAATTCAACCACATTCTAATGGAAAGATATTGTGTCAACTGAGTTTGTGATGTCACAAGAGGAGTTGAACACTAGATTCTGTTAATTTACATGTTCACTAATTAAATCCACAAAAGATAGTTCTTGAATAACCATGAATCAATCATCTTCAGGTAAAGGGTATTCCAACTCAAGGTAAAATTTCAGGACCCTTCTTGGCTGTCAAGCCTATTTTTAAGGGGCCACAATGATTTTTTGCATACGCATTTCTTTTTTTATTATTCCTGTCTCAAATTGCCCCTGAACTAGAGTAGTGCGCTATTGCTGTTTCAAGAATTCGCAATAGGTTGCATCTGACATTTTTTGGCGTATTTTGCGCATGGCGTGGGATGCAATTGAAACACTGCAAGTGAGAGGGCTAGTTTTTCTTTGTCTGACTCTTGTATTCATTATAATCTACATATTTTTTATTGTTCATTTTTTCTTAATTATTCATTTTATAGATGTGATTTGGTTTATACTGGATGTTGAAGAAGATGCCGACAAGAAAATGATGTCACTTGCTCAACAGTTGTCTCACATGAATCAATTAGGCTCAACTTTACCGCAAACAACTGATCCAAACAGGCTTACAAATCCATTTGAAGCCATTCATAGTAATTCTAGTTCTAATTCTAATTCGTCACATAGTCATTTACCATACCAGGTAAACCATTGTTTTTCTTTCTCTTCTCTTTTTAAGGTAGTGTGGGAGGAAGCAAACACTACTATCGCAAAACTGATTTTCGATTGAAATGCCCATGAAAGAAAAAATTTTCTCTGAAAGTAAAAATTTATTGTTTTCCAGATGGAAGAGCGTAACTACCTTTTGATATAAACCCTGTAGTTTGTATAACTCCATGTCTTATAAGACTCATTTGAAAATGGAGTCGTACCCTTTAGCAAACGCAATGATAACTTATAAAAAAATGCCAAAAAAATGTTCAAAAAGTGCTGTCATTTGTGTCAGTTACGCTAGTCACAGAATTGTGTTTCCTTGATTTAAATTGATGAAATAAAAAAAAATTTCTCGGTCTTTTAAATGACATGAGCTGAATTGAATTGATGCTATAGGGCTCTTTGTTCGATTATCATTCACTGCCAGTGTACAAACCACAGTTTCTTCCACCTTATATTTTTCAATTGATGATGCATGCATTTGAATCTGTTGCTTCACAAATCAGATGCGGAAAAATCGCCTGTTAATGATTGACTGGTCGCAGTTCAGCCATTTGAAATAATTTAAATCTTGTCAAGAGTGTAGAAACAGTGAATTTCTTGCCTTTTCATCTGTTAAGAGCGATAACATGTTATGCAAATTTTCTTCTGAAGTGAGTGGTTCAATGGTTTGTATAATGTGAGAAAAAAAGTAAAAGACACAATTAACAGTGCTTGACTGCCTCAATGAAGGCAGAGAATATTTTGCACCCCTGTGCATACATCATGACCAAAGTAGAGGGAAGCATGAGATGTGCTACAGTGGTGGATGTTGTCATCAACAATGTTTTTCAACGAGTGATATCTCCCCTCCCTCATCTCTGTGTCTGCGATGCAGCAATCCCATGTCATAGCTAGAGAGGTAGCGAGTGAAGGGGAAGCCCCGCTTGCATCGTCTCTGGAACTTCTGACAATATTCTCAGATTTTTAGAAAATGTCACAGGACATTAATCAATAGTAGTTTCTAGAATTTTCAAGGATCTTTCAGGCTGGATCTGTTGCAAAAACTCGCAGCTTGCGACAAATTTCAAAAAGTTGTTTCGAACTATGCTTGTTCAGATTGCGTGCAAAGGAGTTCATTTAACCATTTTTCATGTTCCCATTGTGATTTTTATGCGATTTTACTAGTTAGAAGGTCTACTGGTAAAGTATACTTGGCTATATATCTTGTATGCTACAATTCCTTTCTATTTTTGCTGTGTTTCAACATAGGAATATGGATCACAGAGAGAGTGTTGGTGGACCTGAGAGGGAAGCTCTCTGACTAGCTACGGCCAAGACTCAAAGTGAAGTCGAAGTAGCTAGTATCTACCCAATAAAATTCAAGGGGCACATTGCGAACATACTATTTTGGTAATTCATGGTATTTTAGTGTGATAAGTACCTAACATTCCTCTTTTTTCTTTCCAGGATTCAGTGCCTAATTCAATCCCTGACAATGATAGGAGGATGTGTTGATCGCACGTTGAATGGTAACTCATCCTTGTCTTTTGTTTTATTAATATATTTTCTCTCTCTTTTTTTTGCAATTAAATGATTTACTTAAATCTTGTACTTGTAGTTAAGTTTTAATATTTTAAAACAGATAACTTGTTCATCAGGTAAAATTCAAGTCTTCAAAGAGATGAGAATTCTGATCAGGCTTTTTCTCAAGAGGAGAACACAGTCCTCTTCTTCAGAAAACTGACCTGCAGATGTAATGTATCAGCCATTTAGAGATCAATAATGATTATACTGTACTTCTTAACTACCAGAAATTTGCATACAAAGGATAATTTTATGCTCTACAATTGGATGCTCTCGTAGTCTTGCCACTTTTTCTTCGCAACATTTCTTTGAAAAATCTATCAGTGAAATTTTCTATGGTGACCACTGTTAAAAATAACCAACGCCTGATGATTTTAACTAAGTTTGTACGAAGACGAAGTTTCTTTATCATTCAGCCGAAATTAAATGTAATTTTTACTTCTGCACAAATTGGGATCATCAATAATCAATACATCTGATAAAAAATACTCTTTGTATCTGTATCAAGTGATAAAATGTTTGAGAAATCTGCAATGATGAATTGAATTATGTTTTGCTCTTAAGTTGCCAAATGAAAAAAAGGAATAAAAAATTCTCTCTTCAATTGCATGTATTTTGCATGTGCTCAGGAATTACCACTGAATTGTTTGAATAGATGAGCCTCTAAGTCTGACCATTTTTGCAAGGAGATTTCTGAAAGTATGTCAATGAAGCCTTGAATCTTCAAACGAAGATGGTGAGCTATTCTTGTTAGAACTTCAAACCAAGACCAATCCATGTATTGATTGAGACCCAAATCAGTACCCATGACTTGAAATGACTGCAAGCATGGCAGTTTGAATGAAGGACATTTAAAAACCACAGTTTAATTTATAATTTTTTGAAAACTGAATTTAACTGCTAAGTCAGTATTGAAAATTGCTAAATGATGCACTATTCTCAGAGGGCAGAAAATGATTCTTGCAACTAGTAATGTATACAATTCATTACTCTTCTGACGCACGGGAGTATCTCAGTCTTCACATAAGCCCCAGGAAGCATATATCTATTTGTAGAACAGGATCCACATGGAAATTGACATACTCTCTTACATCAGAGAGGCAACGAATTCTGATGCACATTGCTGAAGCATTCATTGCCTATCATGCGTTCTCATTGCAGGTATTATGATTTCTATCTCAAACTATGTTATTTTTCAAATCAACCAAATTATATCATGCAAAAAAACATGCACAGCACACTAAGTATACTTTCAGTTTTATATGTTCCATAGAAAGTTGAAATTTTACTGATTATGAAGTCTTTTATGGAGCGTAGCCCTCTAGCAAAAATGTCTCAATGGCTGAGCTGTTCTCCATCTTGGAAAGGCTTTTATTATTATCATTTTTATTTTCAAATCCATCCAATCTTATATTTTGTTTTGTTTGAGAAAAATTGTCTTTTTTAATTCACTGGAAGTATGGTTCATTTTAATCTTTATTACAATCAGAAGAAATCTTGTTGCTGAAGTTTTGATTGCTTATTTTTATGTGTTGATATCAATAGTTTTATCAAGTAATTTTCCCGCTAAACTTGTTCATTATCTTTCCCTGCTCCTTAAGGGTGAAACTGAAGTCACTCTTCAATCTTTTTTTCTCTTTGATGCATTTCAATTTTATAAGGGAGACGCCATTGTGAACAAAAACATTCTTGTTTGATATTTTGTATCCTTACGCAATACTGTGAAATCTATTATGAGAGATTGCATGTCTACTCAAATGTTGCCCCTATATAAATGTAGGAGAATTCTAGAATGTACAGATGGAAACAAGGCAAAGTTTAAAACACACTGATAATTAAGTATTGGTCACTACTTGTCAAAGCTGTTTTTTGCGTAATATGATTGGCGGAGAATTCAAAATGTCAGGAAATTCCGAGGAGCGCAATTAGTATATATTGTCTAATATTACCTCATGTAAAAGGGAAATGAGATATTTCATTTCTCTTAATGTTTTTTTTTTTTTTTTTTTTCTTTTTTTTCCTTCCTTTTTTTAAAGTTAAGTCTTTGGCCTCAAATATTTGTAAACAACTCTTTGCCAAAGTAATGATAAAATCATCAATGTGAAAGGATGAAGAACGATAGTAAGTTATCCCTCATTTTGTGTAGATATGTAATTGACTTATAGCTCGTGTCCATGTATATGCTTGATTTTAATTTGAAGGTAGACAATTTTTCTGTCTCTCCTGGCTTTTATATAGCCTTGCGATAAAGATGTGTGAATCATGGAGGAAGTGAAGCAGAAACAGTTTGTACAAAGCTAAGTTAGTTTTCTTTTTTTAATCTGGTCATCTGTATTTTATGGAGACAAGTAGAAACGGTTCAAGTGAGTAAAATAATCAGAATTTTTTTTTTTAAAATCAAGAATGAGAAAGAAAAAATGTCCACCTTGCCTTACACTTCAGCAGTGAATCCTGAAAACTTCCAGATTGGTTGTTACATAACTTTCAAGTATCATTTGTATATTGCAAAGTTGGAGCCTGTATGTTCTATTCTTTTGAGAGGGGCAATACGGCAATACCCTCTTCTATTTGAATGGATTCTCTCAGAGTCTTACATTAGGACATCCTAGATAATAGAAGGAAGTTTGGTCGCATGGCTCCAAGGTTTCGTCACTCTTGCAGACTGTTTCACCCATCAAATTTGTGCCTCTGTGACTTTCTTCTGTATGCTAGAATTAAATCGCAAAAAATAACAAGAGCTCTCAAGTTGGAATCAGGATTTTTCAAGGCCCATACAAGGGCGGACAGGCAGGCAGGAACACAGGGAAAAATTTTGGTTGGCTGGTAGATATTTAAGCTGATTTTGGACCAGTTTGCCTTCTTACGGCAAAAAAAAAAAAAAAAAAAAAAAAGAACTAAAATGGGCTCATCTGAGCTTTGATGAGCTGATATTCCCAATCACGTTTTCAGGGCCAGTCCGCCCCTGGACCCGTAGGAATTATTGAAGAGGGCCTAAGCTTAAAAACCTTCTTAATTTCTCATGGTAAATCTGTAAGATTAATTTTTTTCCACTTCAGCACTAAATACAACATTTCCGTTTACTTTTTGTAAATTTTATCGGGTAACAGTTTCCCTCGTTCTTAATCAGCAATCAGTTTCAGAGCATTTATTGAGTGAATTTCTGTGATGACAAAAGTACAGCATGTCTACCAAGAGCAACTATTCTTTAGTTTATTTTTTGGTAATCTGTTCAGCGAATCCAGTTGCACACTAAAACCAAATTTTGCAATATTACTCTGAAGAAACCCTATGAAATTTCAATTTTGAGATTTACTAGATTTTATATTAAATTTCCTCAAAGCTTTCCTGCAAAAACCCATAAATAGGAGTGTTCAAAATGGTGACTAAAGCCCAAGTCGTAGAAGTGCAAAAATGTGTTTTGACGGTCACCTAATTGTGAGTTTAACATCTACGTCCTTTAGTTAGTGTCGACTGATACCGCATAAGCTAGTCTATCGCTTAACATAGCTCCAAATTCAAGGTTCCAAATTAGGCTCGAGTCACCTCTCAGAGATTATAATGTGCTTTTTTATTAACTTAACTTAAAATCACTGTATTCTGTAACTTAAATCTCAATTCTCTTTGTCTCTCCTTCTCTCACATCTTTTCACACAGAATCCAATCAATCCATAGCCAAGGTTATAAATTTATAGAAGTCAAAGGTACGCAAAAGTTACACTGTAAACTGCTAGTTTACGTATCAGGCTTAACATTCTAGCCGTAATTTTTCTAACCATGAATTCTTCATCTCCAAAGGATTTTGTTCAAGCAGCTGATGAGTCGACTTAGAGCTCTAATCCAATTAAAATTTTTAGTTTAAAAACTAATCCTTTGACTAATTTGAACGATTCATGTCTCTCTTTTCAATGAACTAAAATGAGAAAAGGAGAAATTAAGTCAAACTGTGTACCAAATTTTGTTTGTCTGAACTCAGTAAACCCCTCTTAATTTGATCAGTGTTGATCCTTATTTTTCTATTTAAGGATCCATAGGAATCAACATAGTTAGGTAAACGTAGCATAAGAAACTTTGTAAAGTTATCTTCATTTTTTTGTGATTTTACAAATTTTGGTCTAATAAAAATTTTATTTATGTTGAATTTATTTATTATTTGTCGTTATTTAGGTCTAATGCAGTCCAAATGTACTTATTGATCATTTTTACAGGATTCCTAATTCAGTAACTATGGGGCCGTTCATAAATTACATAAGGCTGTTAGGAGGGGGGGTCTCTAACAACATTACGGTGTCTTACGAGGGGGAAGGGGTGGGGCTGAGCCTTATGTGAGCTTACCAGCCTATATTTAAGGGAATTGCAAAAATCCATTCGTCAGACAAAAAAAAATCTTCAATTTTGCTCCACGTATCCATGTTTATTAAACTGGTCATATTATTAATATTTCCCATGAACTTATTTAAAAAATTTAGTTTTACTAATAAAAATCTTGGCCTAAAAATGTCATTGTTTTTCAATAAGAAAACGAAATGTGTAGATCTACATACAAGAATTTAAAAAAAAAGGGGGGGGGGGTCAGTTGAGCCTTACGTAATTTTTAGAGGGGGGGGGGGTAAGGGATGCCGTGTGAGGGGGAGAAGCGGGTCTACAAGTGGGAAAAAATGGCCTTACTTAATTAACGGATGGTTCCTATCCATCAGTCGGAAAGAAAAAAAAAAAAAATGAACAATTTGAGATACTAGGATTGGAACTGCAAAGAACAAATAAGGTCAGAAATTAAAACTGAGAGTTTTGCAAGATTTAATCGAAATTATAAAATTCAGTTAGATAACAGTTCTCTCATGACAGCACCTGTATGCACTTATGAATTGCCAATTCAAAAGTTTGAATTATTTAAACTTCAATCGGAAATTAAGATTACTTCAATACAAAATAGTTAATACCTGGTACAGGCACATACCTGAGTAATTCCTGAGTATTACAATGAAAAAAGGCAGCTTGTGCTAATCACAGTAGCTCATTTCAGGCACTAATTTTATTCTACAAAGGTAATTCAGATCAATGGATAAAATTGTGGAGGCTGCCTCAAATGTAGACTTAAAAATTATACATCATAAAACTTATGACTGAAAAGTTTTACACAAATAAAAATAAAATATAATGTGGAATGTTAAAACTTGACAAAGCCTTCCAATTTCCAATTTGAGAAAGCCTTGGAATACTGTCAACCTTTTTAACTATCTTTTGTAATTTTTGTATGGGTATGCGTTCAATATGTTCATGCTTTGAACTCTTCACTGACTTAAAAAAAACAAGACAACACATGAGTACACATCATTAATCACAAATTAACACCTGATCTACATCCTTTGAAGTGATTTCGAAGAAATACTTAGGTGCCAAAGCACAAGAGAGGGCTGAATGTTGTTTTTTAAAATCTCATTTCTGGATAGACTTTTTCTGCTTAGTAGTATAAAAGTTTTACAAAGGTGGAATATGTTACGGTGGTTGGTATCATATTGGAAAGGCATTGAATGATCCTCGAAGGGGCGGATTCTTCTGTGAAGAAAATTTACTTGAATTATCCAAATATTATGTCCCTTCCCCCACATGCAAAAACATTTTCTTGAATCGTCAAATACGTATAACAGTAATAACATTAAAATAAGAATCATTGCGCTCTGCATGAGCTAAAAAATTGTTATGACACTGATACTTAACACAAGTTTCTGGTAAAAATGTCTACTTATATCACATTGATGGTAACAACTACTTTACACTTCAAATGTCACAAACAGGTGTATGATAAAATAGGTCATTCTTAAAAATAAGCAGGTTTAAAAAATAAAAAAGGAAGCATTCTTAAAATTTACAAGGTAAATTGAGTCAATCAATAAAAGGCAAAGGGTAATTTGGCGATGAAAGGCAAGTTTCACACAGCCATTTTCATCTCAACTTTTGGATGAGGCTTGTAACCCTCCAACAGGAAATCTTCAAATTTGAAGTCGTCAATGCTGGAGATATCTCGCACAATTTTTAGAGTTGGAAACGGCCGAAGTTGTCGTTTGAGCTGCACATTAAGGGCGTCAACATGGTTCACGTAAACATGGCTATCACCAAGTGTGTGGATGAAATCACCAGGCTGCAAAAAAAAGGGATGGATCAGTAATTTTTCACTGGAGAAAAGACCGCCAGGACAAGATAATTGAAATGGAAATACCACTGCACAATCGCTGCATAGAGGAGCGTTTCACAAACATTTTGGCATAAACAACACCTAAAAAGCCAAACTTGAGCTACAATGGTTTAAAGCTACCAGTTTAAAAAAAAACATCATTTTGAGAGAAAGCTGTCAAATTTTAATCCGACTTGTTTAAAGGTCAAAACTGCAGGATCTTGACAGAATTTTATGTCTTTCTTACCAAAAATGGTTTTTACTACTCAAAACTTGTTCTTTGAGACACATTAAATTCTAAACGTAATGACGCAGGTACTTTGATAGCTCATAGTTGTAAAATAGTGTCACAATGCCTGTTCTCAAGTTGAAAAAAAATATTTTTGACTGGTGTTATGAGTTAGGAGTTGAATTACAAATATTTCAAAATTCATGGTCCCGGAAACACCTTGGATTCTCTATAGGTTACATTTTACAAGGGAGCATGAGGCTGTATTACATTAATGGCAAAAGTACGAAACCACATTTGGCCGTTTGCAAAATTGCAGACTTCCTGTCATACTTTGATGTTTCTTAAGAAAACTAGAGAAAGTAATTTCTGGAAAATTTCTCTCATTTCCCTCCACTGTTAGCAGAATATTCTGTTAAAAAAAAAAGGAACTGCTTCTGCTTTCTGTTGAAATTTCAAGCTATAAAATAGCTTGTTTTCTTTTGCAAAAATAAAAAAATAGGAAAGGAAATTTTGAAACACGGCAATGGAAGTCATATTTTTGCTATAGACATACTGATGCCGAGATCACGCATTATGAATCCTGCTCTGTCGATGTTGCTATTCTTTGAATCTAGTCTTATCCTCTATTAGCTACTATGCTTTGAAAAGTGTCTTACAGTGCAGTTGAATGAGAGAGTACAAAAAAACTACTGACCCACAAAAATCTGAGACTCTTTTTAAAGCAAAAAAGCAATTTTTAGGATGGAGGACATCATTTTTAAAATGTTTTTTTCACTCTTGAGTCTTTGCACAATTAACAAGACACAATTTGATTGACTGACTATCGGTCTCCATAATCAATATAGGTTGCGAGAGAAGCTGATCACCACCATACTCCATTTTGCTGTAAGTTCTTGGTGAGATGAAACAGCCATTCAAAACATAGGAGGGACGAATGTTTTTTGGGTTTTTGTCAAGAAAAAACTGGAAAAAAATCTTGTATGGCATTGCAGAATTCTTGCGTCAGACTGCAGCTTTCATTAAAGAATAAGTTGAAACTTCCGTACGTTCATTGCTTGTCTCTAAAAAAGCCTTAAGGCATGCTACAACGCTTATGGTCTGTCGACAATTTTCGACTTTATCCAATCCTTATGGTTCCCTGAAAAATTTTGCTCAAATGTGGCAAGCATGAAAAAGAGAGTAATAAGTAATACCTTAAGTTTAGTGATGTGAGCGATCATGTATGTAAGTAGCGAATAACTTGCTACATTGAACGGCACACCAAGGCCCATGTCAGCAGATCTCTGGTATAATAGACATGACAGCTCGCCATTAGCAACATAAAACTGAACAAGGCAGTGGCAAGGAGGCAGGGCCATTTTAGGAAGGTCTACAGGATTCCAAGCACACATTATAATGCGGCGATCATTGGGGTTTGATTTGATCGTTTCGATCACTTCTTTCAGTTGGTCAATGCCTTGATTGGTGTAGTCTGTGAACATATCCTTATACTCGGCACCATAGTGACGCCACTGGAAACCATAAACAGGACCCAAGTCACCTGTAAACATGAATTGTTGGAATTTTATAAATGTGCATATAGATGACTGACTAGATTTTGAAAATGCACAGCTCTGATTGGAAAATTCAAGTATCATCCGCTCATGTTACATTCTTCCAAAAGAAAAACTCAACAGTTTTCCAGAATCAAGAGAAAATTTTCTTTACTTATTCAAAAATATTTACAAAAAATTTCAGGAAGACATTTTTGATTGTTTCCTTTTAAAAAATCAAACATAATGAAAAGTTCATAAATGCTCAAATGAAGATGCTTATTTTTTTTTATATTAACCATCTATGTTGTATAACTCTATGGATGATAGTTGGTCAGTTCAATGCTGAATTTTGTTTGAAGTCCTACATGAGATTTTGCTGTTTCTTTTTCTTTAAATTTCTTTCTATCTTTATACAATACCTTCAACTCGATCAGTGAGTCCAAGGCTGTCCAAAAACTCCCTGGTGCTATTAGGATCCCAGATCTTGACATCTTTCTCAGAAAGTTCTTTTGCATTAGTAGAGCCTCGAATAAACCACAACAATTCCTCTGCAACGCCACGCCAGAATACTCGTTTTGTAGTGAATAAGGGAAAAACACCTGCAAGACATGAAGATGCAAATTGTTAAAATCTCTGCCGGACATGTACTTTAACAATGACTTTTTCTCAATTTAAGCGTCTAAGACCATGCACCACAACTTGTTTTTCTGGTTTGATGGAGATAGACCAGCTTTGTAACCGTTAATTTATATTTCCTCTTCTTTTAAAATGTGTATTTCATCACTCACACCTAAAAACTTCAAAACAGGGTAGGAGTCTACTACTGGAGGAGGCTTAGACAAGATTTCAATGAAGGTTAGAATCCCTGTATTAGAGTGAGTGTTCTGAAGCCTTTTCTAGTTATAGCGCTGACAGCCCATCACTTGAAGCCCTCAAAACACATCTTCTTGATTGTTGGTTAAATTAAAGGGTATGACACATTGAGGGTTAGATTTGTAAAAAACTTAGGTAATGCACTCACCATCTCTTAATGAGTAGCGCATTTGTGCACCAAAGAGGGAAAGAGTTCCGACCCCTGTCCGGTCTCCTTTCCTGACTCCTGTCTCAATAATTTTTTTTACATGATCTAGGTATTGTTGTTCATCTGTTACCACTGGCACTTTACCATTTGATACCTGAGAAAAGTAAATGTAAAGCAGCAATTTAATATGAATTAACAGAACAGCAAACACGCCGGTGAGATTGACCAGAAGAAATTGCTTGGTTTTGCAAGACTTAGCAAACCCGAGGCATCCTAGCAATCAGTGTCATAGGAGGGGGGGGGTGTTCAAGGAGGGGGGTCCAGGGGGTCTGGACCCCCCCCCCCCCCTTAGCCTCGTTAATTTTACCTTTTTTTACTTTCAGAGGGCAGACATAAAATATTATCGAGGACTTGCACAAAATAATGTAAATGTACCGCCACAGGCACCCCCCCCCCCCTTTCAGATTTCCTAGCTACACCACTGCTAGCAATACGAGGTAATTTTAATTTTTTTTGTTTTCAACTTTTCCATCCAACTTTTCGTTTAATTTTGAGGGATGAAAAGTTTGATGAAGTGAATTGGGCTTTACCTACCCTTTTTTTCTTCAAAATTCCCTGATTTGCATCTTTCAGAATTTTAAGTTTACATGCATACTCATGGTTAACTTTGTACAAGGAGTACCTAACGTTTACACAAGAGAGGAAAATGGTGCAGACAGGATGGCTAGAAAAATTTCGATTTATCATTTCCTGATTTTTCGCTGAATTCTTTCACTGAAATATCCTGAATCCTTGACTGCACATTTTCCTTTGGGCCCTAAAGAGGATAAGAATGAACGTGTTAATGTTCAAAGATCGCACAAGCAGGATTACAGATAACAGGTAGAAAAGTACATTTCTAAGTAAGTTTATAGGAGTGCTAAACTGTCAGTATGAATACCTATCGATCTTCAGATCTTCCATAGGCGCAATGCTATTTTTTTCAACAGATGTATCTTCACCTTCCAAGTTGAGCGCTTCTAAAAACGTGCCTGTTATGACTACAAATATCTGCTTCTCATTGAAAGTTTCCTCAGATCAAATTCTGTGGAATGCATTGATAGTCCAACTTGTCAATCATCTTGTCAATGATGCTTTCTTGCTGTGCTTACATAAGAATCAGGAAATTAATTATTGGTCCATAGTAAACACGAGAGTGTACCTAACTTGACTTGACATTCTATCAGGAGCAAGAGAATGTAGCGGAGACAAACTAATACTCAGACAGGCATCCTTACCTCTTCCTTTGTTCCAGTCATTACAACATACAACACTCAAGAATCTTGCTTCACTTCTGAACTACACGCTTGAGTTTAAAAGACACAATCCTTTAACTTGGACTAATTCAATGGAAAAAGAATGATAACATATCTTATCGTACCTACAACTGAAATTATTAAACTTTCCTCTCTACTTTGGCGCGGTTTCGGATGTTTGAGGTTATGTTATCACTTTCCATGTTGCTTGTTTACACTAGGGTCACCAGGTTGTGCGATAAAATGTGGATATTTCGCATAGGTTTAAAAGGGATAAGTGCTTATTTTTAGCATTATCTGGCAACAATAGTTAACACAGTAATAGCTCCCCCTTCCTGCCTTTATTCAGATGCTTGCAGGATATTGTTACATTGAAAATTCCGAGTAAGTAATAGCGTTGATTTGTTCTCCTGCGATGAAATGAAAGCAGATATTTTGAAACCCTGCAAACAAGATATGTACTTGTTCCTGCAGCTTAATAGTTAGTGTTTTTTTTTTCCTTTACCAATTTTCAAGTAACTCATAAGGCTTATCCCACGCAACGCGGGTGACCATGTGATATCAAATGTAGGGATGAAAAGATCCATGTAAATTATCACCCTTTCAGTAGAAATAGATTGGATACTTTGGGGAAGTTACAAAGATCGAGATAAAATTGATGTTTAGTTTTTCTCATCAGTGGACTGTCAGCTAAAAACTTAAAAATCAATAATCTGCAAATAATTTTACTAAATTGGAACTTTTACATTTTGTGCTCCATGTAACGTTGAACATCTGCATATTTTTGAGTCAAAGTTGTCCTCCTTTCACCTTGATTTTTCATTTCTTTAACGCATACTTATTGCAAATAAACTAACTGAAGCAACTATCTGTTTAAAAAATAACTTAAACATATTTAGATTTTTGCTCTTGTGTGGTATCTTTAAAGACTTCTTTAGGAATAGAAAAAAAATAATAAAATAGAAGGAGAAAACATTAAACTCAAGAAATTAAAATGTCACCACAGTTCCAGGACTCACATAAATTGATGATCTTGTTCTGAAAAGCGTGTGACTCCGGAAAAAAAAATCCAGAAAATGAAAAAACGGAACTAAGCTAAAAAATTTCAGCGTTTCGAGCGCATGGTTATCAGTTTTCACAAGGTGCCATACAGCCAAATGAAACTCTGCTGTCCTTCAATTATACAACAGTGGAGTAAGACACTTTTTTAAACAAACCAGAATTCAAGTCGGTCTTATTAAAATAAAATGAATAAAAAATAATTAAAGATAAGTATGATCCTAGAAACAACTCCACTGGAGTAAAAAGAAGTTTTGACTTTTCTTAAGTTGCACCACTACTTATGGCTCAGTTTGTAGGTTCGACTCAGCTCTTCATTATTTTTGTGAGTTCAGCTTTTTGTTCGTTTTTTTTTTTTTTTTATGTTTTCTTTATTTTCACTGGCTTTTCTCTTCTTCTTTTATTTCAACTGGTATTGCCGAGCAAATGCAATAATTGTAAAATTTCCTGACTTTGCTACATCATTTGCGATTTCCTAGTTTTTCAAAAACTCTGACACTGTAACCTACTTGCAAGGATAAGTTTATCTGAAAAAGTGTACACAGAAAATTTACTACTTTCTTGTAAATCACATCTGTTAATCAATGGATCTTTGTGCCAATTCAGCAAGTCACAGTATACATCCTAAATTATATTGATGTTCTTATTCTGATGGAAGTGTATTAAAATTAAACCAGATCTCAATTAGTATCAGATAAATTTCCAACAAATGTGCAATACTTCTCTCGCTTTGTTCCCCTGAGTTTCTACTACTTTTCCAATCTTCCAGTGTTTTAGTTGTCTCAACATGGGTGCCTATCCGAAAACGCTGAGGAAAACGATATGGAAAGTCTTTCTGTGTACCACAAATACTTCTTGGGCTTCACAGATATTTAGTAAAAAATCAAATTTGTTATTAATTCTAAGTGGGATTATTTTAAGGATAACACAAGAGATTAAAAAAAAAAAAAATTTAATATAAAAACTTAGGCAACAAATTCATAAGGTATCGGAGCTAGGTCAATTGGTTTCTGTCCCTTAACAATGTGGCCAGGTCTTGGTCCTTCCGGCTGAAACAAAAAAAAGAAACATGGAAGCTTGATGTGTAGAAGTAATAAAATAAAAAATAAGAAAAAAACACAAGAACTATATTGGTTGAACTTCAAAATGTCCTAATTATACTAAAATATTTTTTAGTATGATGTATGCCAAAGTTGAATGACAGTGAAAGAAATAATCACAGTATCTATGATGCCGTCACAAGTTTTCTTGGATTTCGAAATTCCCTAACTAATCAATAATTTCTTTTGGCATGATTTTTCATACAACTTATTTTCACAAAAAATGGGCCTGTTGCATGCAAGAGATACAGCCGTGCTAATAGACTTTTGAGAGGTTAAATGACACGAAAATTACGATGGTGAAGTTGAAAAAGTCTGAAATACACTCCTTACTGCGCAATTTGCATTGGTAGGAACGCGCTTTTTTCAAATTTCCCGCGTCTGGGGGCAGTTTTCTAACGGAAACAATTAACACAACTCGCGGCTATTTCCGGTCAACTAAAACTGACAACATAACCTAAAAATCGGAGATCGTGATATCGTGAAATGAAATGTAGAAGGATTGCGTCGGACATTTAAAAGTTGATCGATCTGGTTACTGCCTAAAGCGTATATGGACCACTATAAGAGATCACGTTGGGTTTGTAAACAAACTGACGGAAAAAATAACAACAACAACAACGACTCTGCATCTTCCGGTAATCACCGAGCCCGCCGTTTGCTCGTTTTCGGTGATTAGAAAACTGCCCCCAGACGCGGGAAATTTGAAAAAACGCGTTCCTAACAACGCAAATTGCGCAGTAAGGAGTGTATTTCAGACTTCTTTAATGTAACCATCGTAATTTTTGTGTCATTTAACCTCTAAAGAGTCTATTCGCGCGGCTGCATCTCTTGCATGCAACAGGCCCATTGTAAGTAGTCTCTTGAAATTGAAAGGATGCTGTGCGTTGGTTGGAAACAAAAATTTTAAGATTCTGCAGCTGAATTTCCTGGCTTTTCCAGGTTTTTCCGGACTTTTCAAGGACTTGGCACTCCACATCGGAGTTATGATTCAAATCTTAAGCTGTTGCACACACATTGTAAAGTTAGATTTAGACTTCATTATTTTTATACATGTGATTCCAATCAAAAGGTCAAAAAATCACAGCTGCCTGAAGGTGTAAAAGATACAGATATCAACAGATTGTGTGCTCCTTACAGAAATCTTCATCTGAGGAGTTCAAAGAATCTTTGAAACTTTATACGACCCTAATGTAACCCATTACAACAGCTAAATTGCAAATAATAATTCTCTTAAAACTGACTATTTTCAAATAAATAAGTTTGATCTATATCTTGAAGAGATACAAAAAAATTCGCCAAAATTCATTATGAGCTTGAAAAGAAATCAATCTCACCTGTCTTTTGAGGAAGTTTTTGGGTAATCTGATTCCTTTGGCTGTGGCTTCTCTCTTCAGCCTTTCGTTTTCTTGTACCCTCCGGATGTGGCCATCTCTGCATTTTGAGGGCTTTACATGTTCAATCCGTACATTGATTCTGTGAGAGAAACAAAAGATTATTGTGCAATTTGATTAATTACGAAGTGACTTGAATGGAGCATCATCTAACAATAGAAAGTTTATTTTGTTCTTTTTTAGTTTCCATCACTTTGGAAAAATAAAAAAGTATTAATTCAGCAAAACTATAGTTTGATATGTTAACTTATTACTTTCGTTCAGGTCTGAACTTTAGTGTACATCTAGCTTGTTGTATCACTATCTATCAACCAAAGGATTAATGGGGTCATAATTGTTTTTTTAAAAGAAACAACTTGCCAGGAGTCTAGAACAAGGAAAGCCACAATTACACCCCCCCCCCCCCCCCCCAATTTTGGCAAGCATGATTACATCAGGAGAGGCTACCTCAATTACACTCAGCACCAAAGTTACAAAAATATTTTTTAGTATTCCCAGGTCCTTTTGCGGACAACAAAACAGGGGTCTGGTAGTTTTGAGTGTGGTTACTGTTGGCCATAATCCGATCAAAACTAGGTGGGGTACTACTTGACTTTTCCTTAGAAGTTCACATCCAATAATAAATAATAGCAGCAGCTTTTCTGTATCAAGCCAGGTATGACAGTGAAGCCAAGAAGGTTAAAATAATAAACAGATAATAACAGGATAAAGAGTTTTAGCTGGAGAAAAAGGAAAATTTTTCAGTAAAATTGAAGCTTTACAAAAGCTAATGGTTTTTTTTGGAGTTTTGACTAGTCTTACACAGAGAAGAATCTTAAAATTATGATCACTGACCTTTTGGGGATGATCCTGTTGCGAACTCTTTTGTTCACAATGACACCAACAGCATGAGCGGTGACGTTGTAAACTTTGCCAGTTCTTCCATGATACGTCTTGTGGGGCATACCTTTTTGAACTGCACCGTTACCCTGATGGAAATAAATTAAACTTGTGAATCAAAGCAGATGAAATTTTACAATTATTTACACCTATTGAGTCTGTCTAGTTTTTGGAGAGTACAGAACATGAAATTCCCTTTCTCCTCCTTTTTTCTCACACGAGCCTCTAAGGAATTTTTATACAAACCCTTTTAATGAAATCAGTGCTGTGTTACTTTTTCTTCAATTTTCATTGAATCAACCCATATGCATGTATTGACAAGTACACTCATTACAATCACCTGGGACAAACATGCATGGACAAGTTGACTCACGCCCATTGCGGCATGTGGCAGTGTTGCTGGTCCATCGTTTTATCATGTTCCTCCAACTTTCTCATGAATGGTGCTAGTAGCATTGTTCTAAATATTATTTTGAAGTATTCTGTTGGTAACTAGAATAAATCCTGGTGATTTTTATTCATAAGGAGTGACGGAGTATCTTTACTGAAAAAATCATTGACTTTCTAGGTGATGCAGGCAAATGGGCCTGTTGCAAACTTTTGCTAGAGCAAAAATAAGAGTTGTTTCTTACAGATAATGTCTTAAAAATCAAGATGAGCGAATCGGCGAAGTCTGAAATGCACTAATAACTTCACAATCTGCGAAAGAGATTAGCATTTCTTTGAGCTTCCCGCTTTAAAAACTATATTACAGCACAGGTGAACATTTTGTTAGAGGAGTCGTTCCATCGTCGGCAATATTCATCATGGCCGATGCCAATCTGCCAAAACACGTATAACTGGACGAGATAACACCTGACCAGGATAAGACCAGATACCTAACAATCGGCGAGTTTACGTTCATAGTTTCCTCGCCCGTTTTCATTGACCTTGATCTCTCCTCGAATTATGCACGAAACTGCGGAAGCGTTGGCCATGATGAATATTGCCGACGATGGAACGACTCCTCTAACAAAATGTTCACCTGTGCTGTAATATCGTTTTTGAAGCGGGAAGCTCAAAAAAACACAAAATTCTCAAGCAGATTGTGAAGTTATAAGTGCATTTCAGACTTTGCCGATGCGCTCATCGTGATTTTTGAGACATTACCTGTAAGAGACAACTCTTATTTTGGCTCTAGCAAAAGTTTGCAACAGGCCCATTGATCATCGCATGCAAATGGGCTAATGAGGTGGAGATGCAACATCTGTTTCAAGCAAGATTTTGATTGAAAGAAAAATCTGAGAGGGAGGACATTCCAACTTACTTTAATGTCGACATACATTCCAATTTTGTATGTCTTCATGTAAGTGGAAAGTGGGATGAGACCATGTTTGCGGAAATCTCGGGCGAAGGTGTACCGAGTTCCTCGACGATAACCTTTAGAGTTGACCATTTTGTCTTAGGGATCTGCAAAAAAATGAAAACATCATGTAAAATGCATTTCTACAATCTAAAAGTTGCAAATACCTCAGCAAATTCAGCTATTTGGCAAACAGGGAAATTCATAATAGAAAATGAGGTCACAGAGCAAACTCTTCCCAAATCGTCGATCAGTCAGACAGCAGTAGATCTTTCATTTTCTCCAAAACAGTTCCACCTAACAGCTAAATACATGCATCCAGATGGCACCACTTGAGGGTGCAGAAAGTTTCAAGCCTCCACAATATTAATGGCTAAAGTTCAAAACCACATATCTCCACAGCAATGTTTCAAAAATATCTGCTCCTGTCATATTTTGGCTAGGAGAAGCGAGCCAACTTTTCCATTTGAAATGAACATTGAATGTATTGTGCTGACAGGGAAGAAATATTAAGGGAGTTTTGAGGAAAATATGAAGTATAACAGGAAGTCTACATCGTTCTACAATGAGATCCGTGATTTGGCACTTTGACGACCAGTATGATTGACTTTCTCCCATTAATGACCAAAACTCACCACCATTTCTGGGGTAAAGACTAATAAGATCAAAAAATTGAACTTCTACCACCAAAAAATTGAAATTTATCCCAGGAATCTTGGACTGAAGCTTCCCAACATTCTCAAGAATAAGACAGTCAATAGCACTGAAAACTGAGGATCAGTAATTTTGAATCCAAGTTGGATGTATACATGCACAGAACAGCTTGAATTCCCACTTAGGACTGTACTTCGCCTGGCTTCGTCACGATTATCTCCTGTGCTTCAATGTCCACAAACTCAAACTCATAACTTAGTACTGTCAATCCACGAGACGATTTACGGTCAATTGTCAGAGTAGTGGTGTCATTTAGGGCATCATTGATGAGATGAAAGATGTGATCATGGACATTTACCGCAGCAAGATGCACTAGATGGGCTGCCAGAGGCTTGGGTCTCAAACATAAAAGTATTAATCCGTGGAAATGATACCACGTACTGTACTGGTTAACTTCCGTTGAGGAAATGATTTACCTCTGAAGTGATTCGTGAGAATAACGAGGGCAAAAGGAATAATAAAAAGGAAATATTGGGAAATGAATGAAAAGGCCATGTGTCAACTGTGGAGAGGTTAGAAAGTTACCGACACTACAGGTAGGTGAAAGCGTAGGAGCCATGATTCTCTGCTTGTAATTCAAAAGAATATTACTCAATAAACTTAGAATTACTTAAATTTTGAAGAGTACTTACATTTTTCAACAATTAATACACTTTCCACGCTGTAAACTGACAAAGTTTGCCAAGCGCCTAGACCGTTGCCAGATTCCGAGAGACGAGGCTGGGCTGGAAGTCGGCAAAAACCACAGGAATGAAAATGAAAGGACTGAAAGCGGACCAGAGGAAGAAGCGGGACCTTTAAAAAACCGCGTATCAAACGAGCTTTTTCGAAGCGTAAGCAAAAAGTTTATTTTATGATTGTGGTTTGCATTTTCTAATCCGATTAAAAATATTTAAGCACTTATCCAAATATAAATAGTTTATTTGAGTATACTTAATGAAAAATTGTGCAATGATTTCCATCTAGGAGGGCGGGAGAGGCGGTGGGCTTGTCGGCAAAATGGGTCATTTAGGTCATTTCAGTCATTTCACGCTCGTGGCGGATACCTTCGAGACTTGCCCTACACTACTCACCCTCGCAAGAATGCCCCATCTTTCCCCGAAGCTCCAAGTCCCCTAAAAATTTTCGCGAGACTCGGCGGGGGATCAAAGTTGAAAATCGGCGAAATTTTTGCGAATTTTTTTTAGAGCATCAAGAGGTTTTGCAAGACCCGGTTGAGAGCTTTTAGAAAAGGTACAACATCATAGGGGTTTGTTGATTTTAGCTCGAGTTATCCTTTCCAACGTGGCGGTGCTACGGAATATATTTTATGTTGTTCCTGATTCTCTGTAGCACCTGTGGCTCTCAGCCGCATGCTATAAGTGCAGGGTAATCTGATGACAGGATTGCCGTAATACTGCCAAGCATTACTTTATTGTTTCCTGTCTCTATCTTGGACAAAATTAAGGCAATGTTGACGGAGGATTGGGACCGGGGGGGGGGGGGGGGGGTATGCTCAAAGAGAAGAGAAAACAAGCACGGGTAAAAAATAAGTAAAACGAAAAATTTATTTTCTCATCTTTTAAATAGTTACGGAATGAAATTTGAACATCTGTAACGACGCACACAATAATTATTGACGCATACTGAATGACGGACGGTAAACCTTGGCATTCTGTCTCGCCGATCGCAGCCGATCGCGACAGCAAAATACTAACAGCCACACACTGTACATCGTTGCCAAAAATATGTGTATTTTGAGGTCGTATGGTGTTCCACGTATTGCTGAAACTGGAAGACTCTCAAAACGGCAACGTAGCACTGTGCATTAAAGTGTCATGGCTGAAGGCTGATTCACTTCTTGGAGGTCCCAAGTCCCTTACTGGGGTTATAACGTCAATCAAAAATGACTAGCAAATCTGATAATATGGAAATTGTGTGCGAGGGATGGTTGACAAAATCACCACCTACCAAAAGGATTTGGAGAGCTGTAAGTACCAAGTTAACCGCATTATTTTTCGTAGCCATTACCTATCCATCTTCTGTTTGGAGTTAATTTAAATTTTACCTTTGTTTTTGATGCCCCCACTTGTCAAAACAACACCTATCATTACTGATTTCTTACATCCATCAAGTATTTAAGTAAGAGTCGACATATTCATGACCTTTCTCTGGCCTTCTTCATCTTAAAAAGTTGGATGAAATATAAGTGTTGAGGTTCTTTTCTGGCTAATATTTTTCACTCAGAATACTTCTACATGTTATAAATCCCTCCCTACACTTACAGTTCACCACTCTCTTTTTCAATTCCATTTAAGAAATGGTCTCCCAAGTTGCCTCTGCCGCATGAGGAAGAGCTCCTCTGTAATAAGTTTTTGTAGCTCTGGTTTCAAGAACGTCAACGTTGATATCGACCCCAGTAGGCTGACCATTTTGAGCGGGGTATCGGAATCTCACACTTTTATCTCATAGGGAGGGAACACTTTCAGCTCAGATTACTACTCTAATCCCTCATTTGATCTCAATCTCGAAGATCAGTCGTCAATCGATAGCAAGAGTTCGTCTGTAACACCAAAGCACTTCTAGATTTGAGTAAACACTGCATTGTCGGTCCCATTTTTATTCACTGTTGTGTTTGTTTAACTAGAAATAAACTCAAGCTCAATAACTAAGTAGTCCAAAATGGGATATTTAGTGAACTTAGAAAGTAATTGATAAGAAGGCAACTGGGTTGAATATGGAAGCCTCGTCAAGTTTCATAGCTTGTTATTTTGGCAAAAATATTGACAGGTATAAATTCATAAAGTCAAAGAACTTCTCATGCTTCCTCAATTACCTGAAGGAGCTGGGCCTAGAATTCTTTAAGGATTTGCACATCCTGTCGCGGTTAAACCTTCCCTTCAGTTCAAGTGAAAGCTTTTTAATTGATTTCATCAAAAGTCAAACTGCGTATGAAATTTTCCTGTTCCAACTTGGAAAACTGCTTCTCCATAACATTAAAAGTCATCAACAAACTCACCTTGATGATATGGTGTTGCTTAAACCACATTTTCATCGAGAATGTCCCACTTGTCCTCTTCATGCTCAATTTCTTAACTCGGAAAGTGATGTTGGGATCAGGGATTTTTTAAGTTAAAAGAGGTAGGAATGAACCAGCAAACTTTAAGTCACTCACCTACTTTCTCAAGTATTTGTGCCAGAAAGAATTAATTGAGGATAGAAGTTTAGTTCTAGTTTCCCTTTTTATTATTGTTTCTGTTCGCTCCTGATTACTCATTCCAGGAATGCTGATTCTCTCAGTGTTTCAGCACACAGGGTGTCGGCAGTTCTGGAAAATTGAGAATTGTCAAGACTATTTCATTAGGTCTGAAAGATGACAATTTTTACGTGAAACAGGGAGAGAGTCTGGCAAGGTGTGATGTGCTTTTTTTGGTATAGCTTCGAACCCGCGAGACAGGTGGATAATGAGGGGGAAGGGTGGGGACAAAATTTCTGTGATATGATTTAGATGACCCCTTGAGCTCAGCTCTCTTTTTCACAAACAAGCTGCCCCAAAAATGTTGCCGTTTATCAAAGTTAAATTGTGTTCCAAATCCGTCATCAAACGTGTTCAATATCTGTGGGTTTTTGTACAATGCATCTTTCATGCTATTGAATCATGTCTGAACTCCAAATTTTGTTTTTCAATTTCAATGTCTCAAATTTTTTATGCATACCTACCTAAGTTTTTTAAAGGAGAGGGTGAGATTTAACTTCTCTGCTTGAAATTTCCTGTGCTTTAACTCTCAAATCCAGAGTTATCCTTTAAAAATTATAGTCCAAATGTTATTTTGTTTTTCCTCCCAGCAATTTGAATGTGTGCAGAAAATGTCAAAACTTTTTGATTGAGCTATGGGGTTTTGGAACTCAGCCATTGTGAAGTTTATGGTACGATGAGTGTATCCCATTTGTGCAGTGTGTGACACAATCCTGAGCTGTGCGTTTCCTGTGGGAGCTGATAGCTTATCTAACTTTTTATTTATCTAAACAAATGTAAACTATCCTTGCCATTGCTTTGAAACGATATCCTCTTCTCCACCCCCCCCCCCCCCACTTTAGGCTCAGCATTACACTAGTTAATAAGAAACAAAACCACATATCTGCCTTTCCCTCATTTTGAAGATTTCTCATCATATCTAACTCGCTGACGATCAACATATTATTGTTACCCCATAATATTTTGTGGGGTTTCTCTTTTGCCCTCCAAGAATATCCATTGACAATTTTGTATACAAATTTTTAGTATATTTGCGTTGAAAATAAAGGAACTACAGAAATTTATGACATCAAGAATTGCATTTTCTAGGTTTCACTTTTGACATATTCTGTCTTGAACAGTTTTCATGGGGTACCCCAAGTTGTTGGCGAACAGTGAGTAAGGAGGCTCAACAATTTTAGGTGGGCCTAAAATGCTCCCTTAATTTACCAGCTAAAACTAAGGTGTTTAATTGTTAGGAAGTTTAATTCTCTGTTAATTTTCCCTAGGAAAGTAAAAGTCATTACCTGTCTAAAACTTCAGTACCACCTAACTACAAGTACCCTTTGAATATGGGTGGAAAAACCATTTCAGAGCTGTTTGTTTGATAATATTCCCATCAATTTTTTCCAGTTAGATCAGGACAAATTCTGAGAGTGGGGAAGTCAGAAAAATTCTAGGAATTAGGAGAGCAAGTCAGGAAATTACTGGAGTTTCTCATCGAGGTGCATTTGCTCAAGGACCAAGGGCTGACTAAGTTAGGAACTTAGAATTTTTTTTGTAAAGGATGTTCCACCAAATAGTAAAAAAATACCGAAAAAGTATGGAAATTTTAAATATAAATAACGTTGAAGACCCTGAGTATATTATCACAGGAAATCTCTCTGCTAAAAGCTGCTTACTTGAATGACATTGTTAAAATGTATTCGCTTTATTTTGGGACGGTTTCACTGACTTTCACTGTTTGTTTCAGCGATGGAGAAAACGATGGTTTGTTTTACGGCACTCAGGGGAACTACCGGGACAGTATTTCCTTTGTTACTTCACAGACAGGAACTGTAGAAAACTAAAAGGTCAAATTGATTTGGATCAATGTGAACAGGTGAGCTGTTAATTTTTTCCTCTGAGCAAATGTTTGATGATAGCTACTCCTTAAAACAAGCACACCAAACTGGCTCAGAACTCTTTGACATTGAATTTCTTCCTTAATGATGATTAAGAGCTAATTAATGATATAATGATTCCTTAATGAGCGCCTCCCCGAATGCATGATTTGACTTTGATTTGTAACAATATTCTTAGTTGAAATTTTTACATTCTGGTAGTTTGAATGATTTTAATGCTGTATGAGTCAGTTGTGCTGGTCACAGAATTGCGTTTTGATGCTTGATTCTTGTAGATTAGCAAAAAACAATAAGATCTGTTCAAACCGCAACTTTGTATATTCAATATGAACCGAGGTATTGCCCTTTGAAAAGTCAGGTTTTTGATGTCATCCACCGCGGCAGTGACAATCTTAGTTTCTTCCTCTTTCGTTCAATCAGTGATGCTGAGGGTGCAACTCGAAACTTCAACAGAGTTAAACGTAAACAAATTTAAGAAATAGACGGATTCACACTTTAAAGATCTGCTTATCAGGAGATAACGCACTTGCCGCGAAGAGATTAGGCGGTCAGTCAGTTCACCTTTCAGTTTGTTTACATTTAACGTTGCGAAAGTTTCGCGTTACACCCTCTGCATCACTGATCGAACAAAAGAGGAATAAATCAAGAGTGTCAATGCCATGGTGGATGACGTCAAAAACCTGACTTTTCAAAGGGCGATATCTCCGTTAATGTAGAACAAAGAAAGTTGCAGTTTCAACAGATCCTATTATTTTCAGCTAATCTACAAAAATTAAGCATCAAAACATGATTCTGTGACCAGCGCAACTGACCCATCACACAATTTCTTTCCTCTGAGCAGAATAGATAATAATTCATCAATTACATAACCAACAAGTTTGGACTTTTGAAAATATTATAAACTCCAGAACAAGTTTTTCCATTTTTTCATAATCACTATCAATTTTCAATTTAAAACATTAGATCAACAATCCTGGCATCAGGTTTTATTTCATGGCCTGGTTTTGTTTCCTAAAAAAGCTAAGCTAAATTTTGGGTTGATTACAGGTGGATGCTGGTTTTCAATTTGAAAATGGTAAACTCAAGTACCAACATATGTTTGATGTGAAAACACCAAAAAGGACGTACTATCTAGCTGCAGATTCTGAAGAAGAAATGAACCGTTGGGTCGATTGTGTTTGTCAAGTCTGTGGCTTAAAAGCGTATTCTCAGGAGGATACTAACAATTGTAAGTTTTCTTCTTCCTTTTATTTCCTCTCTGCTTGTTGTTCCTTGTTTTTGAGAAAACAAACATCATTTTACCGGAATAAATACAATTTTAGGAGCAAAAAATTTTTTATTTTGGCAGAGTTTACCAGAAGTAGCCTAACTACATCAGAAGCTGCCTCATTTCCTTTTCCCCCTTTTTTTACTCAATTTAGCCCAGTTAAGATGCTGGAACTACAAGTTCATGCTCCGGGCTTACAAATTTTTAGAGATTTAGGCCGAGTGAAGTCCTCTCGTGTTTAATTTTTCAATAGGAGAGTAATCAAAATCTATATATTTAATATCCTAAGGCTTTTTTTGTCCTCCTTCAGTTTGGGCGGTTTGTGCTAATTCGATCTCGGAAACCACTGGACCGATTTTCCTAGGATTTGTTTTAAATGAAAGCTCTTAAGCTCTAGATGTGCCAGCACCCCTTGGTTTTTCGATTTGCGCGACCGACGTTTCAAAATGTCTCTCAAGTCAATTTAACTTATTCCACCAGTAGAGCCTTATACCATCAGTGAAGCCCAGGGTCAGACATTAGATCGTGTTGGCATTTACCTGCCACAGCCTGCATTCACCCATGGACAACTTTACGTTGCACTCTCGAGGGCTACGTCTCATGAAAAGTAAAAGTTGAAATTGTCCCTAAAGATAGACGTACAAAAAACGTCGTATTCAATGAAGTCATTTAATTACCTGTAGTAGCAAAATTTGGCTCGTTTCCCGAGCCAACAGTCACTCGCTCCACGAGTGACTGGGGGTCCAAGGGGCGAAGCCCTCGGCTAGCGGTGCAAGTGAGTGTAGCGAGCTGAAGCAGCTAGTTCAGTTTTAAATTTTAGTGAATGTATTCCCTGTAATCTAGAGGACATTTATAGAGGGTTTCATGAAAATTTGTTGATCGGTTCTTTGTTCAAAAAATTAAACTCGAGAACAATATTAAGCAGATTTTAATGCAGCTAGGCTCAATCCGCATATGGCAACCCATTCATTGAGTAGAAAATCCGGAACAAAGGACAAGTCAGAAGCAGGAATTTGAAAATAGCCCTATTTCAGACCATCCCCAAAGATAGAGAGATAGAGTGATCTCCGTACATGAAGTTTCTGTAATATGATCTGTAATCCAAGAGAATTTGAATAATTAATTATGATACCAATAATGTCTTAAACCATGGAGGGATTACCTGATCAATGGTGGAATTATTTCAAGCGGAACAATAATGTATTCAAAATTGAATGAAATTCATATATTTGAATGCATAGATACTTGCTTTCACATGGCAGCTATAGCTATGGTATATGTCAAGAGGCTGTATAAAGGAACTTGGAAAATGAACCATTTAAGAATTCATTCAAATCGTAGTAAGCATTACTACAGAGAAGATTTTTTAATTGACAGAAAAATGTTCCCAAGCTACCTTTGCAAGGTAGATTCATAATTTCATCATCTGGGAAGAGAATTATGCATCTGTATTGTAGAGTACTTAACAAGTTATTCTCTACAGGTCAGTTAAATCCTTACATTATCAACATCTTAATGCCTGCATATAGCACAGTAATTGTGGGAGAGTCGCAGATCAGAGAGAAGGATCAGGTGGTTGGATCCAGCAAAGTTTAAGCAATCAAATATGAAATCAAGTCCAGTAGTTCCTGTACCAAAATCGTCAGTACATTGACCAATCAACCACAGTGTTAATTTTTATCTTGTCTGAAGGGCAAATAAGATTCAATTAACAATTTATACTCATGAACAATCTACCTTTTCACCTTATTTTTTAAAATTACCTTCTACTCACCACCAGCTTTGGTTTGTATGAGGTTAAAACTTTAATATTCAAAGGCCACTAATATCTTCGCTTTCTAATTTGTTTTTCAGTTTATGATTTCAACGAAACAGAAGATCAGTCAACATCTACAGCCTCAGCTGCAGACTCGACGCAAACAGCAGAAGCTTCACCTCCGGTTTCGCCTACAAGTATTTCTGGTCCGTACATCCCAATTTCTGAGTGCATTTCGGGGAAACCTCTCTCTAGTCCTGTTGGCCTTAACCAATTTCTCCTTTTCCAAAATGGCACCGGTCCGCTCACCCCCTCTCCTGTTCCAACGCCTTCACCAAACCCCTCGCTAAATCCTCCTTCGAATCTGAATAATCCATCCTCTCACTTCTCAAACAAAACATATTCTAAAACTATAACAGGAATAACAGATGATGAATATGACTCACCGCGGCGGTTGCGTCCACCGGGTAACCTGGATCTGCGCAATGTCTCTTCAGAAGGAACTCCCCCCTTGCAAAGCCCTGCGACAGATCAAGAGTCCGTCTTCACTGATGATGAGTCACTTACAAGTAATAAACCGTCGGTGAACTGGGAGACTTTTCCACGACCTTCAGACTCCTCTATAGAAGGCGAGTTACCAAAAACACTGAGTGCAAGGAAATTCACAAAGCCAGATGCTGGTGCCCCGCCTCCACCACGCCCTCCCAAACCCTTGCACTTAGTTCTGAACTCTCCGTCAGAGACAAACCCATCGGAAACGAATAAATCACCCAGTAACTCAGAACCGGAAGAGTGTCCTTTGATCTCTGACGAGACTTACGATTTCCCACGATCTCATCAAATGTGTGCTGAGGAAGGCCAAAAAGAGGTGGAAAATACAAGCAGGCATTGCTACACAAATGCAGCACCAGGGAGAGTGCAAGGAGACGTTTTTAGGTAAGATATTTTACCTTTCTCTTGAGGTGTAGCCCTAGAAGCTCTGTTAACATGTAATATTATTTTCTTTTTACAATGTTTAAATAAAAATCGGTCCAGGTAATAATAATGCCTTGTAAGTTCCTTTGAGGACAGGAGAAATGTAAAAAATGTGAGAATTCAGGATGCAGTAAGGTTAAAGTTTTGTGCAGTGGGCGATTTGAAACAATTTTCAGATAAAGTGATGACTCTCTTTTTTTTCTTTTATCCTGGAATTTTCTGTCAAAAGTTTTAAGAAATTAAAATATTTTGGTGGAAATTCTGAGGAGATTTGAGAAATTGCTCTTAAAGAAAAAACATTAAATCACAGCCAGAGGCTGCTCTGTCCATTTGCACCTCTGTGAGAGAAAACCTGAGCCTTCAGGATGTTTTGAAGTTTCATAGTTAAAAAGTATAGTTTTGGTTTAAATAGGTTTTTAATTTCTCAATGCTGCACCGAGAGAGTTTAACCATGTCAGATTATAATAGTGTAGTATGCTCTTTATTGCCACCTAGTAGTAGATTCCTCTCAGCTTGCTGCGGAGGATTAAAGAACGCTTCGAATCGGAAGCTTACATAAGGCTTTTTGGTCCTCATCAACCAAAATTTTTGTCCCGGGAACCTGAGCCCCTCTTCCTGTGAAAAAGTTTTTCTTTAAATTTGTTTTAATGAAGAATTTTACCTTATTTTCTTAATTTTAATTGAAGTTAATTTCTTGCTACGATTACTTCATAGGTATGATTTTGCATTACCTGTTTCGCATTCACAAGAGGATGCCCCGGAGTCACCAAGATCCGAGACTTCATCTTTAACATCTAACACAGCTGTCTATTCCAACCTGCCAAGTCCAGCTCCAGGAAATGTAGCAGTTGGACAAACCATCCCTACTCCCCCTGCTGTGAATAGGGAATTGAAGCCAGGACGAAAACTTTCCGATAACTCAACAACGTCTAACGAGCCCTCACCGTTGCCTCCAAATGTTGACCGCAAGTTGAAACCAGGCACCCTTAAGAAAACGCATGAATCTAGGGATGATACTCGTAAGTAGACTCTTAATTTTTTGTGATAACTAATTGAATAATCCATGACTTGAAAAAAATGTCATTTTCTTGCATTCTTTAAGGTTTGTAGAATCTCTTTGTTTTTTTTTGTAAGTTCCGAAAAATCATTGGTACCTATTTTGAATTTTTTTGGAAAGTCTGTAATTTTTTCTTTTATAAATGTCCTCAAGAAGGCAAGATTTACCTCTTGGAAGCTGCTAGAGCACGATGACAGCTTTTCGAAACAAAATCGAAGAACTCTAAAAGACTTTTGAAATCATTTTCATGAGAAGAATATGATATGGCTTTGAAGCTTGATTTAAGAGAGAAGCGCTGATAGTGTGCACCCTTGAATTGAAATTTTTTGTTATCATTGAACGAAGATCAGTCCGTTCGCACAACTACGCTCTCCATCGTGAATTAGGAGGATTACATTTTGTTGAGAAGAAATTCATGCGCAGCTATCTAAGTAACTCTTCTTGCTTGTGATTATTAGTTTAAGTAAATCTATTGACATCGGTTAATGTATGGACTAATGAAGCATTGCAGACAATTGTCTAAGAGAATAATCACCTGTTTGATTTTAGATGTCACTCACCGGACGCTTGTGTTGGCGTCACCTCCTGCTGGTAGCATGGGGAAACGGAAACCAAGAGCAGCTCCTAGTCCAACTCCTCCAAATCTGCAGCACAATGGCAATAGTCTCAAACATCAGCACAAACACCAGTCTAGCTCAGAGGATGGTGGTGGTTATCGCACCTCACCCGAAGACGATCAAGTATGTAACTTTGAAACCTAATGCGCTTCATTTTCAAAGAAACTCTCCCTTGTTCCTAAATGGCCAAAATCTAATGTTCACAGTGCAGCAATAAAAAATCTGGCTTATGAATGGAAAATCTTAAGTCAGTGAACTCATCTATACATTATCTTTGGTTACATTCCCCAATGTTACTTGATTGGCTTAGGCTTCCTCATGATTGCCAAAAAACATGTAAATCGACTTGTTGGATCTGTAGATATAACTTGGAGAAGGATCAAATGTTCGAGATTGAAAGAGTTTGGAGTAATGGTTTTTCCGTACTTGAACTTCCGTACTATAATAGTGATCCTAAAATAAATTGTCTTCTGCACTCTTGAAGCATTATAATGGATTTATGTCCTCTTGCAAAAAGCAATTCAAGTTTGAAACACCATACTCTGAGGTGAAGCCAGTTTTTCCTTTAGTGATCATAAATCTGACATAAAACTAAGAAGATATCAAATTAAAATATAGATACTAATGAACGTACTAGAATCACTAAAGTACTTATGAAATTTCTGTTTTGTTTCAGACTTACATTTACAGTCAAGATAGTTTGCGTTTTCCTTTGATGAGCAAGAGCTTCACAGGATCAAAGCGATTAGATGAAATTCAGTATCTTGATTTAGATTTGGACTCTACCGAAGCTTCTACCATGAACCCCTCTACTCCACCAGCAGTTTCTGCTCCGTTACCGCGGTCACCGCAAGGTATCACGACTGCCACAGTTTATAAAACAGTCGATTTTCTCAAAACAGAGGCATTTAACCGGACTAGACAGAAAGCTGAGGAAGATAGAAAACAAGGCACATTAACAACAGCGGAGCCCTCTTGACCATAGCTTTGCGTAGAAAAATTAGCCCATGTTTTCTTTGAAAATCTCAAGTCTCGTTATTTTTGCAAATTCAGCATTAATTCTTAGTGAAACTGCTTTGAGCACCGGTGCAGTTATCAGTTAAATCACTTTTGCCTTTACTGGTGCTAGTTGTGATGATCCACATCAAACTACCAAAATGAGTTGTGACGGTTTTGACCATCAGATCGCTGAATCTATGAGTAGTGTCTTTTTGGGGTTGTTGAACCTGGTGACATTCAGGCTGGATCAAATTTAGTACTCTTTTCAAGGATCCAAAGAATTTTAAGTCTTAAATTCCATTCAGCAATTATCACTGTTCGAAGTTACATTGATGGCAGTTCATCAGAAAGTTTCAAAGTTTTCTTGTTGATCTGCCTTCAGTTTCCAAGAATTTCTCTTCCAAAATGTTTTTCTACTCTTCTTTTCAAGTGCCTTATGCTCAATTGTGATTTCTAATCCAATTTTTTCAGGGCCTTCAACTGTTGTGATAAGCAAATTTTTTTAAATGTCTCGATCAAACTGCCTTATTTACATGAAAACTGTATGCGTCCGCTAATTGTACGCGCCCCCAATCCTTATTACCTTGTGGTTTGAAAAAAGAATTTAATGAAACAAAAGCATCCTGATAATCACTGTTACTTGTTAGCATGTGGTGAACCTCAGGGACGCTTTAAGTTCTTGGGTGCAAAAATTGGTCCCTATTGCAGCCTCAAAATCTCCTCCCTCATGGAAAATTTTCTCCCTACGAAAAGATTAAAACTACGTGTTGAGCCAAACAATTTAAAAAAGTAATGTTCTCTTCTTTGTTTTCCTCATTTCCTGGTCAAATAAGTTAAGAATAAAAGAAACACGTCAACAAAATTCCTCAAGCACTTTTTGGTCAAATTTGATATTGTTAGACTTCCTGTTTCATGAGACTGAAGAGAGGAATCAGTACATCCTATTTTAGTAAAATATTTGCAAAATAATCGAACTCCCAGGATTTTTTCTTCTTCATTTATTCCAGAATGGAAGCAGGCTCATCCCAGTCAGAAAAATAGTTTAATTTTGGCCAAATTACTAAACCTTTATATTGCAGCTGTCATTTTCCGTACAGTTATAACATATCACTCAAATGGTGGGTTGCTGGTAATAGTAGCATGATGAAATAATTTCATTTTTTTAGAAATTATCATTCCTTCGATTGTTGATCATCAAAATTTTCATCAGATGACTTCACAAGCTTGATGCGCACTTTATAAATAGAATATTTGCAATACTCATAAATGACCATTGCAGATTATTGCTTCCAAATACCACCTAAGTAGGTGATCAGCCGTTTTATTTGGGCGCATAATCTAGCTCTGAAAAATGATAACTGCTATCTTGAATTTAATTGCACCCTGTGCCAAAGCGGTCATTAGCTCTTTCATTTGATAATTGTTTTATTGTAAAAGTTGTGTTCCACATCTATCTGACTAGTCAAGATTCTCTATTTCTCTAAAAATCAGTTTGTTGCATGAAGCGTGGAATCTCTGCCCTGAAACATGCAGCAGACATCTAAAGGATTTTTCCTTTGATTTGCCTGATCATTGGGTCGGAGGAGAAGAGAGAGATCATGTGTTGATAGCCAATTTGGATTGTTTTCTGATGTAACCAAATAATATTATTTTGCATACTTAACAAGTATCAACTATCAATATGAAATTCTGTGACTCCTGCAATCGACTCATTACGCTCATACATCAGTTGTACTTACACATTGTAATTGTGAACTTTTTGAGAACAGACAAGTCATTTCTTACACTTACAGAATCAAGGATTTAAACAATAAACAAACCTACGGACTATGAATTTGGACTTAGGTCTGCTCAAACTTCTTTTTTTATTATTATATCCTGAAATAAAAATTCCTCTCCTTAAATCTCAAATTTTTTTTTCTTAAATCTTGAACTCTTCTCTTGCCTAGAGTCCATGCCGCATAAATTGACTCACTTTTACTATGAGACAGAAGATCCGTCATCTTGTATTTACTTTCAATGCCCAACAGGAAACAGCTGATATTTTGCCCCACTTTAAAAGTGCGTAGACTTATTCGACACGGACTTTACCGGAAACAGTAAAGTGTCTAACTGCAAAATCAGTGTAAGTGCATTACCGGACTTTTGATGTTTCTTCACATCACTTGGTTTGCTTATCTTTGACGTTTAATATTTTGCAACCAAGAGAGTCATATCTTGTATCTAAGATACGGAGAAAAACTTTTGGTAACATCTTGATTGCTCAGAGTGATGGAATTTTAACTTTGTCGTCCCAAAAAATTTTAGACTCCATCTGGATGCATTTGACTTATCAGCCCAGTTTTGGAACACCTCTTTGTCTCATTATTTAACGTTCTGTGATATCTTAACAAGTAATTTATTTTTTTTCTAGCAAATGAAAATCATAGAAATATTTTTATTATTAAATCTTTGTATGTACAAGTGTTAAATTTTATTTTAATTGTGAACTTACTTACTATCTTGTATGCATATGTATAAATTGTACCATCAGCTATTCAGTGCTTTGAAATCTTTCTATGTATTTACGTATTTCTTCTCTCTTGGTCGTCTTCTTGTTACTTTATTTTTGTTGTGTGTTATGTAAATCTGTTATTGTATGTGCATAATTAGCTGACTTTTGAGATATTGATAAATATCTGAGAAAGGATGGCTTAGGGGATTTTGGTTCTTACATTGGGGATCAATTTTCGTCTCAGCCCTGAACTACAAAGCTCTTGAGTGTCGTATAGACAATATTTAGAAAAGTTCAGTTATGATACATTTTCCAATTTTGCTAATTCTTTAGTCAACTTGAAATGTTTTATTTACAGACCTTTGTAACAGACATTCAGGCCTCTTCTGAGCCATTGCAAACTCAGAATTAATTAATCGTGGGGTTGAAACCTCATGGCAGCGAAAGAGTACTCAGAGACACCCTCCTACAGAACTGTTTGTGCAGTTATTTTATCAATTTTCTTTCAGTAAAATATCCATAGACGTAAGAGAGTGTCTCTCTCCAACTTGCTCAGACCAGTTTTCTCAAAGTTTTTCAATACCACTGTCATGTTAACATTTTAACCTCTCTTTTAAATTCAATGTTTTAAGTTTGGATTTTTATTCAACCGTTCTCTCAATGATGCCAATTGAAAAAGAGGAAGGAGTAGTCATACTCTGGAACACAATGGCTTCTTGCTGGCAAGACAGTCTTTTAGGGTTGTTGTCGTTGTTATTTTTTTGCCTTTTTGAGGATCGCAAGTTTGATTTAAACTTACGGTTATGATGCTCCATCAATAATCGGAAAAACATATTTTAAACATGTTCTGAACAATTTTACTTTTAACTTTCTACTTGTCAGTGTACCTCTAATGATTCAAAACCATGTAATACTCTTCATAAATACTCAACCGGGAAACTCAGTAGATATGATTTCACTGGCTGGACGGAGCAGCTCAGCAAAATACTACTTCAAGTTGTGTTAATTATGTTTTGCTATCTTTTTTTCAAGAGCTTTATGATGACTTCTTTTTACCCCCAGGTGACTTGGCCTAGGCTTTCATCATTATTGAATCGGTGATGGAAATATTACACAGATCAAGTAAAAACTTCAGACAAATAATTTATTTTTTTTCTCTAAGGAGATTAATAGCCCTTTGGTATTATTCTATGAATTACACATTATTTTCACCACTATCTAAAAAAATTGGTAGGAATTAAAACAGAATTTGCTTATGATGAGCATCTTGGCATTATCAAAACATTTGAATCCAATATTTAATGTGAAATTTTCCTCTAAGAAGAATCTTATTTTTATTCCTTGCTAATGAAATGTAGACTCATTTGCAAAGGCTGTTGACCATTTTCATTTTTCTGTCTTAGATTCTTACTTTACGCAGATTCACTCACTCAATCACTTTGATTCATCAAATGTTAATTTAACACCACAGCCGACATATTTTTCTCAGTAGCAGCTAGAATTACCGATATAATGATAGTAACGTTCCCAAAGTGAAATTCAGTGCCTTTTGTTTTTTTAATTCGCCAAGAGTGCCGTTTTTCATATTCATTTAAAACTTGAAGAACTTATTGTCTCAGTTCCCCTGACTTCTTCATTTCATTTATCCTAGTCTCTGTTAAAATGCAATATTAATGATTCATATTTGTTCTCAAGTATTCATTAAAGTTACATACATGTCGATGGCAAAAGTGCGAAACCCCATACCTCCGGTTGCAACGTTGGAGACTTTTTGTCATACTTTGTTTTTTCTGTGGAAAACTAGTTAATGTAATTTCTCGGAAACTTTTTTGATTTTTCCTCTATGTCACCAGAATATTTTGTATTAAATGCAAGCTATAAAGTTGCACAAACCGATTGTGGTTGACACATGGGTCGTAAGACAGTATGTCGGAATTTTTTAGCCAACGTGCGTTAAAAATCAGCATAAAGTTGAAAAACTCGATACAGAGGGGAAAAAGCTCATATGAGCACAATTGTCCCTCAAAAAGATATGCTGTTTCGTACAACATTAGTTAGGATCTTCATATATATTTTAGGGAAAATTGTGCTCATATGACCTTTTTCCCTCTGTATTGAGTTTTTCAGCTTTATGCTGATTTTTAACAGACGTTGGCTAAAAAATCCCAACACTCTGTCTGTAAAGATGGGTTGTTTCTGCTTGAAAAAATAAAACATAAGCTAACATTCTGAGACACTGCAATAGAGATACGTCTTTTCACACTTCGGCCATTGATGCACTATTCTCAGCTCTTTTCCAATGAAGCTAAACATCGATTACAGTATTTTAAAATTAATTAATCATTTTAAGTTTGTTCTACATATTAATTTTAATATTCAGATTTATAGATTAACTTGATAATGAAATCATCATTCAAACTGGACAGTTTCTGATTTCTATTGATTATCTTCTCACCTTATTTTTAATCAATGTGAAGTAATTGTTATTTTTGAACTGGAGATCAACAACAAAGTAGATCGCAAGGTCATTTTATCTCTTCCGTGCCTGCTTACACAATGTTTAATGGTCCCTGGAGCATCAGGTTTCCAGGATGTCTCAAATCGAACTTGTAAGACACAAGTAGAATTATACTGCCGAAATAAAGTCTTTGATCGGGCCTTCTCCTATGTAAAGGAGAAAAGTGCAAGCAAGCAGTTCAGCCAATTTTGACCACATGATTACTTACATCAATTCCAATAATTTTCTTGGGTTTTTTATTGTTGGTAGAGGTCAATGAACTTTTGATAGGTATCTATGTAAGTGATGTTGGCTCACTCCTCATAAAATGGCAGTCATCTTAATTTTAGGTTTCAGTTTCATCTAATGAATCCCTAAACAGCTTGATCATTGTGAATCATTTGTGATCTTGTAGCGAAGCCATAGTTTTATTGTTTCATTTTCCATTATTCCTTTACTTCATTGTTTCTGTATCTATGTATGTAATTATTTTTCATTAAAATTTTGTATAAATGATAGCCAGTTGTATTTCATTCTGCTGTAAACTCATAACCTATGTTTTAAGAAACTTTACTGCCCCTAAGTAAAGTTCAACCAAAAGTTTTCTGAAGTAGATGAACCTTAAGGGTTTTTTTTTTCAGTTTTTGAAGCTTTTCTTCAAAGGATTCAGACAGGATCACTAAAGTTCAAGGTGAATCCAAGGTAAATAGTTCCTTGTACCTGGCACTGGCAGGAATATAATGGCAATGCTTGAAAATGTCCACTTTATCTTTATTTTTTCAATGCTAACTTCCTACATTTAGATGAAATTTTCAGAAGAAATTCTGGAAAGAGCAGAAGAATCTTACTGAATTCTAAGAAATAATTGCATCAGTCATTCTTCAGAAGCATGGGGTTAAAATCTACAGAAATTCGATCTTCTACATTTTGAGTGGAGCCTCAGAAAAATGATAGTCTACTAGAAATTTTTAGACGAAATTTTCAGAGGAAATTCTGGAAAGAGCATAGGAATCTTACTAAATTCTGAGCATTAATTGTATCAGTCATTCTTCAAAAGCATAGGGTTAAAATCTGCAGAAATTCGATTTACTACATTTTGAGTGGAACCTCAGAAAAATGATGTTTCTAGATGTCTAGTCAGGTCAAGTATCTGCAAATCAAGGTATTTACTGTATTACAAAGGGTGTCCCAAAAGTAAGTAGACTGATGCTGCCATTTCAAAACTAAGCTACCTAGCAACTTGATCTTGGTCTCATTTGAAAGACCTAATCCTCTTCTATTGATTGAAACCAAGATCAACTCATTTGAATAAAAATTCAACAAGTTATGACACTATGTAAGGGGTGTACGTGCGCCGCCTACGAGTTTTTCATTCGACAAGAAAAGTCTGCGTGTAAGGTCATGCTTGTTGCTTTTTTTGAGTTTCAGGGCATTATTTACTAGCACTTTGTGACAGAAAACACGACAGTTGACAGCGAGTACTATTGCAATGTTTTGGCGGAATTGCGGATGCACATTTCCTGGAAAAGGCCCCATTTGAAAAATTTGTGGATTCCCCATCAGGATAATGCGAGAGCGCACACATTCAATTTTACCCATGAATGTTTGGAAAGCAAAGGTATTAGACTTCTAAGACATCTGCCATACAGCCCAGATCTTGCTCCCTGCGATTTCTGGCTATTCCCTACTCTTAAGAAGGAGCTTCGCCGTCAAAGATTCAGGACCAAGGATTGAAATCAAGACGGCTGTCCAAAAAACCTTCAAAAAAATTCCCCAGGAAGAATTTGAGAAGACTATGCTCGTGAAATGGGAGGAAAGGATACACAAGTGTATAAACGACAACGGAAAATACTTTAAGAAGCAACCTGATAATCTGGTTGAGTCTGACGATAGCAGATAGAATAAATTTTTGTTAAAAACACGTAGGCAGCGCTCGTACACCCCTTACATATAATGTCATAACTTGTTCAATTTTTATTCAAATGAGCTGAGCTTGGTCTCAATCAGGTCTCTCAATCTTGGTCTCATAGAAGAAGATTAGGTCTTTCAAATGAGACCAAGATCAAGTTTCTAGGTAGCTTAGTTTTGAAATGGCAGCATCAGTCTACCTTCTTTTGGGACACCCTTTGTAAAAGTCACAATCACATCAGCCTGACTGTTTTTTTCAACTGCAACACCTGATCTACCATCTTATTCAATGCATTCAGTTTCCATGCATGACTTAAATAGTAGGTACCATCTATACACTTCGGAATTTGACAAAGTTACCTATTTGATTTCATGGTATACCTTAATATTTATACCTTCATTGAGTAAACAGAGAAGAGAAGAAAAGAAAAGGGGGAAAAAAGAATTGAATTTAGTACTGCTCTTTATTTACCGGCTGACTAGCTTATGACATGGGGGAAAAAAATACATAGGAAATCAAATAAAACAAGTAGAAAAACGTATGTTGTCCTTGAACTAAACATATTCTTACTCTCGAAGCTTTGACAATTACTGCAACTTGTACGTGGCCATCCACAGGAATAGGTAAAACTTAAAACTCCAAATTGATGATAAATACTGCTGCTTCGTGGGGTGGTTAGCAAAACTTTTGGCGCACTAAAAACTCTAAAATGTCAAAACAAATAGAAGCTGAGCCGATTTAAGTTTACAGTCCAAAAAATGTAGATAAAAAAAGTTACCTACTTAAAATTTTAACTTGCCATGCTCAAGTCTCGAATTTTTTGACCCACTTCAACAAAAATAATTATTACAACAGCATTATTGTTGCATTTTGCCACAATTTTTTCAGTTGCTTCATTTAATATATAATCTGTGGTTCAGTGGCGTGGCAAGCTTTGAGATGAAACGTTTGATCTACTACTTGAACCTATGAAAAAGGATCGATTAGGGATCAGGGTATACCTTCATAAACTATTCTTCACCACAGCTTCAAATGGGAAAATATCGATAGGTAGTTGATTCACGCCTCGTCACTGATGTGGCTAGATGAATAGATGCCGACAAAAATCACTCCTACAAAAAAACTTATACTGCTTCAATTAAGCCTCTTTTCGTGTGGATGATCACATTTAGTTTACAATTGAACTAAACACCAGGTTATTTTAACTAGAAAGAAAGGATAAACAATCAAAATAAAAAATTGCAATAGATAATCACTTTTATAACTGTACGAAATTACTTTTTAAGTTGCTTTGGGATAAGACCAGGAACAACTTGATCAAATTATTATCACAGATAATACCCATTAAATAAGCTCAGAGTTTTGTTATGCGCTGGAACATTTTACACATAAGTATAGAATTGCATGGGAAGAAAAAGGATTAATTTTACTTGCACTTCATAATATTTCAACTGTCACAATTATTAGAGATTGTTTTCTTCTCCTGATTAGCAGGTTAAGAGACAATATTTTTTTATTTAGCTGTTCCGTTGAATAGTTGAAACGCTCGATAAGAACTTAACATGTTAACTACGGCACCAAATGCTGGAACCTGAGAGCTTCTTTAATATTGGGGCTGTATTAGTGCCGGCACCTGAAAGATGAATATTGAACTGTAAAATAATAATTATTTCCGTTCATGAATTAAGATCTCTAACTCCAAGAACATTCTCAGAAAAATACCTCCTGTTCTAGTTTAACAGTCTTATTATTTCTGCCTCCACTTTCAACATAAGTAGGGCCTGTTTCAGCCCATTTAGGCTGTTGGCGCAGAATAGGGAATCGCCTATTCTGCGCATACAGCAAGAAAGGACAAGTTATCTGAAATAGACCCTGGATAGAATCGTCATTTGGGGACATGTCAGGGGTCGACGCCTGAAGGTACCCCTATTCTACGGTTATGTTTACCTAAGAGCACCTTCGTTGCTAACATTTTAAAGCAATCTGTTTCCTTGGAGTCTTAAGACTGCCATCTTCCAGAGAAAAATTGAATCATACAATTCTATTGAAGAATAATTATGGAGAAGATTTCATTTCTAACTATCATTAAAAATTGAGACTACCACCACATTTATTTAGAGTTGAATACAGTGGACACACAAACTTATGTGTATGCCAATTGTAATTAGGGTGGACAAAATGTTTTATGTTTTTCTGCGGAAAGATATTTAAATTAGCATGGTGGTAGCTTCAAGGGTTTTATGCTTTTCCAATTTTTAGATTTCTTATCATAGTCAATCTAGTACATACAACACAAGTTAGTAGATCTACAAAGTCTGTCCCAAAAAACTAAGAGTTGACCCGCTTTAAGCAAACAATTAATGATAAAGAAATACCATTTGCAAAATCTTGTAGCTTATTTTATTAACATTCACACGAGCCTTTGTGAAGCTCATTTGGTGAAAAATTCGCATTTTCACAGAGATTCTCTGCCGACGTGTAAAACCCTCTGGAATTTTCGAGTCATTTTTCACTTTCCACCTCCAATCAGTAAGGACAAATCAACTCTGAAAATAAAGTTTGCAACCTTCTAGAATCAAGCTACGACGAATCTACAACAGTTCTCATGAAAGAAAGTCAAAGTTTGTGGAGTCAAAAGCTCAGCCTCTCCGAGATAGGCTTTCACATTGGCGCCAAATATTGTTTTTTCCATGAAAAAATTCGAACAGCAGTAGGTATTACTGTTCCACCCTCACTCATGAGCCATGGAGACAGGTACCTCTGAAATGTTGAGAGGGATGACAGTTTCTGAGTGGATAAAATTAATTTAGTAGTGGGAGCACAATTTCCAGGTGATCCAAAGACTTTGACGAGGCTTCAAAAGTCAGCTTATCAGTGTCTTAGAGCTTGAAAAATCTGGCTTGGCCGTCAACTTCTTGACACTTTTGAATTTGCTGAGCTTCTAATGGAGAATAATGTTCAGATTTCATGAGGACAGTTGTAGATTAGTCGTACCTTGCTTCCAAAAGGTTGCAAACTTGATTTCCAGTGTTCACTTGTCCTTACAGGGTGGAGTTGGAGAGTGAATAACAACTCGAAAATTCTGGAGGATTTTATTCTTACATATCTCCAAAAAATCACCGTAAAAATGCGATTTTTAACCAAATGAGCTCAACAAGGGCTCGTTAGAAGCTAATAAAATAAGCTAAAAGATTCTGTAAACTGTACTTCAATATCTTAAATATCTTAAATAGTTTGTTGAGAGCCGGTCAACTCTCAGTTTTTTGGGACAGTCTTTGTACCTCTCTCTCCTTTGCCTCAATTTTTAAATAATTGACGACTCATTATTTGACCTTACACGAAATATGAAATAAGAGCTACATACTATAAAATAATTAGAAACTGACAAACTTAACAATATCATATAAAATTAGGACAATACTATCGTTGTTAGACAATAATTTACTTAATAATTTTCTTTCCACATAGGAACATGTGTGTTTTTACACTAAAAAAATAAAAAAAGGGTAAAAGATTCCCTAGTGATAAAAACAGCAAATCCAACGGAAAGGGTTTTCTTTTTTCTAGCCTTTGATCAAAGCAATTCTAATTCCTCTCCTCTATTGAGATTTGCCTCACAGAAAAATATGCATTAGGCCCACTTCTCAACCTTCGTCATTAGTGAGTGATTTTGGTTTGTAAAGTATTAGCATGAAAAATGCAGCATTTCTAGATATTTCTACACAAACTATACTTTCCATCATCTTGTAGGACAAGGTGAAATCAGAGTGGCTAGATAACCACTGGTTTTGTAAAATATTACAATTTTTCCTGGTCAACAATATGATGTTCAAAAACCTCATACAAAAAAAATACATTTCTAGTACATTACATATATAAAAAAATAAAACCCTCCAACAGAGGAGGGCAGAGGGATTTCAAAGGTACAATATGGTACAAATTAAAATTGGCTGTAAGCAAAAATTCAAGCACTATTTAAGTACCAACCAAAAAATTATGCACTGATGAGGCTTTGAAAAAAAAAAAAAAAGAAAGTTGAAAATTAAGCACTGTTTCAGAGCTTTCCATGGCGCCAGGAATTGTGCTGAAAAGAGTTTTAGGAACACAATATTGCTATTTGATGAACAAGGGGAGGTCCCACAGTACCCCCCTCAGTTTTTGATCAGAGCTTGGTCATAAATTCTTTCAAACAAGACTATTGGATCGTTTCAGTGAATATGACCGGTAGGTGAAAATGAATTTTTTCCCCAAAATTGGCAAAGAGAATCGCCGGCGGAAGTGGCAAAATGCCGTTTCTTGCATTTTAGCGCAGCAATAGAGGAATGACCTGAGGCATTGCGCTCTGGCTCCAAGGTCTATAATTTAATTCCTGGCTTTGTAAAACAATTCTTATTTGTTGCTAGAATTGTTTTGTATTGATTTTTTCTTACAAAACAGACAAATACATATGTAGCTGGAAGAAATTAAGAAAAAATCCAAACAAAATAATTACAGAAACGAATAAAAATGGAGCACTAATAAGTAGGGAGTGTTATTTTACAAATTTAGCACATTTGACCCTCTTTGTCCATTTTTTTTTTAAAAAAAAAGGTTTTAGAACTTTCCATACCCATTTGAAAAAACGACAAATACGGTTTTCATAGATCTTTACGAAGAAGTTTTTGGCCATACTCCAATCAAAATCTACATGGAATACTACCTGAATTTCTCTTGTAAATGAAATTTTAATTGCTGTGAATTGAATTATTTACTCATTTCCATGGGAAAATTAAAAATCAGAAGATACAGGAACGGTAGGTTTTGAACGCTTACAAATGCTTGATACTCTGGTAATTACATTTAATTCAAAATAAACTTTAAAATTCGATTGGACTGTCTTGCTTTCCAAACAAGTACCTCTGTTACCTCTGGATTTAAAACTGGAAATGTTAGAGGCTAAGACATTCTGGAACCTAGGAAAAAGATTTTACATTACACTGACATTGTGGGTCTAACTCCTTCAACAAAAATATACTATTCTCTGCAAACAACTATTGAAGATTATGATTTTTTGTCTGAACCTTCACAATAATGCACTTCAGCCTGTTGGTTACGTTAACTTATATACAGATGCTTCCCAAGACATTAAAGTCTCCTGTTCTACTAAGGACCAGACGTAAGGAATGAAAAATTCTTCAGGTTTGTCATCTTCAACATACTTGAACTTCAAATCCGGAAACTTATCGATGAGCTCACGCGGCCACTGCACTGCCCAGAACTGAACTTTGGCCAGAACCTCATCGACATCTATACTCTCTTCGCTGCTCAATTTATTTGTGAAATAATTGATTACCAGATCGATATTTTTCACAACATCAGAAAATGCCTCATGACCTCTAAATGGCTCAAAAATTTCCTTCTTATAGAGTAAAGTATAAACTAAATTTGTATTTTGTACAAGCTGATGTGCCAAACATGAGTTTATCACTTCCAAAACAATACGAAGTGCTTCTTCCAGAGCAGTGGAGTCGCCATTACCTCGAGAATATGTCTTGGCTAGAATTTCGAAAAGACCCAAGATTCTTTGACATACATATGGATGGAGGTTCGTGAACTGGGCAGACATGTTGGCTAGAGCAGCTAAACAATTGGTGTGAAGGTATTTGTCTCGAGTGCGAAGAAGATTATACTGCACTGTCCGTGTTGTCACAAGGATAATAAGGCCTCCTAAAGAAATCTGAAACAAAAGTCATTTCAGTTACGAAGGGTAAAAATGAAAAATTAGGAGCTACAAGTCTCCTTAAAACTTGTGACCGTCTGTGGAGAAAGGACATTAGTGCCAAAATACTTTAAATTGCATAATCGGTACCAATTCAAAAGAGTTTTTCACAATTTTTTGGCATGAAAATCCCCAAAAATGTTCAACTGAAGTTATAATGTAATTTTTACTAAATAGACGCAGAATTGAGGAAAATTGATTTAAATTCAATCAGCCATGTTAAGGGATTCAAATTGTGGGATTGCAGTGTAACTTTATACCTATTATGGGCATAGTAGTTGATATAATATTTGGCATCAGCCACAAAAAACTGAAGATAAATAATGAGAGGAAGAACTCCTGATATACTGATCATTTTTCTTGATATATAAATGCCCCTCAGACAAAAAAATGCAATCTCTCATGCAACCCCTTCCCTTCCTGGAGGCACGATAGATGCTGCGATGAGCCCAACAGCATCACCTGAAGAAGTT